>NC_136971.1:7167500-7172500 GCF_032717465.1 Coenobita brevimanus | reverse complement strand
TACAAGCTCCATTATGTATACCCAAATATGTAGTAAAAAAACACGAAGAAAAACGAAAAAAAAAAAACACCATATTAGTAGGTAACAAAGGCGACCAGTATTTCTGACACAAGACACTTAACACTTAGAGACACTTATAATGACTACTATTACTTGTCTCTGTAATATTTTCTTGACACTTGATGGTACTTATATTTCGTGCACCAATAAAGTAACTTAATTTTAGTTATCCTGGTGAAAATTAAAATATTGACTTGGGAATGATGAAACACACACACACACACACACACACACACACACACACACACACACACACACACACACAGAATAGTCACCAATCCATCCCCCTGTGCGTATCTGATCGTCACTTTACGGTCATTATTGGAAATGTTCATCTTCATTTCCCCACCTTCATTTCCGTCCTTCTTTCCTTCCTTCCCTCCTTTCTCATCTCCACTTCATCCACTTGACACTTCCTCTCTATTTCCACATTTTTCCTTCCCTCTTTAAGCTTTCTACCATCTCACCACTTCCTTTTTCACTTCCACTTTCTTGCTCACTCCCCGTACATCCACTTTCCTTCCTCTGCACCTGTTTCGTCCCTCCCTCCGTCACCTTCCACCTCCTCCTCCCCCCCCCTCCTCTTCGATTCCTTCCCTCCAATCCCTTCCTTTCCTTCACTTCCTTCCTTCCTTCCCTCGACTTTCAACACTCCCTTTATCTTCTTTCTTACCTCCACTTCCTTCCCTTCCTCCACTTCCTTCACTCCTTCCACATCCTTCCTTCCCACTACTTCTCTCACAGTTTACTTCCGTTTTATGCCATGCTCCTCCAGTTTCTTTCTTCTCCTTTCTCCCTTCCTACTTTCCTCCTCTTCTCACCCCCCCCTCTCTCTCTTCCATCCCCCCATTTCCTTCCTTTACACTGCCTTCCCTTCTTCCACACCTTCCGCTCCTTCCTTCCACCTCGGCTTTCTCTTTCCTTCCCTCCCTCCCTCAACACGCCTCTGCTTCCTTCATTCCCTCTCTCCCCCTACTTCCCTCCTCACCGTGTCTTCCTTCCCTCTTTCCTTTCCTCCGTCATCACACTTCCACTGCCCTCCCTCCCTCCCTCCCTCCCTCATTCCTTATGCATTCCACTCCGGTGCCACATTCCATCCACACGCCCTTCAATTTTCATGCCATTATTTATTCACGATTTATCACTGATTACTCTTACTCCACTTCACGCCTCTCCCTCCTCCTCCAGATTTTTTTCTTTTACCAATTTTTAACTTCACCTTTATCTTCTTTCTTCTTCGTTCTTTTTTTGTTCGTGTTCTTCCTCTTCGTTCTTTTTCTGTCCGTTTTTGTTCCTCTTCGTTCTTTTCCTGTTCGTGTTCTTCCTCTTCGTTCTTTTTCGGATTGTTTTCCTTCCTCTTTTTTTCCTTAGTGTAATTCCTTCAGCTGAGAAAGTCACTAAAAAGTTTAATTTCAAGAATAGATTAAACATCATCGGACTGAAGGGGTTAAAGGAAGGGTTATAACGAGGAGATGAACGGAGAGGGGAAATGAAAGGCGGGAGAGGGAGAGAAAAAGATATAAACAGAGGAAGTGGAATAAGGAAATGTGAGAAGGAAATGACAGAGTGAAGGAAAGGGGAGGAGGGAGGAAGGGGAGGGATGGAAGAAGGGAGAGGGAAGGAAAAAGGGGGAGTGGAGGGTGGGGGAGGGAGGATAGGAGGGGTGAAGGAGGGAAGGAGGAGGGGGAGGGAGCGAGTTTTGTGGCTGAGGGAAGAAAAACCGAGCGATATTGAGATGGAGGGAGAGGGAAGGAGGGAGAGAAGGGGTAGGGAAGGGTAGGTAGAGAGAGAGAGAGAGAGAGAGAGAGATGGAGGATTATGAAGAAATACAAAGGAAAGCAAGCACCGGGACTCTTATTGATCCTTATGAGGGGATTTGGTGGTGGGTACATGATGTGAGAGAGAGAGAGAGAGAGAGAGAGAGAGAGAGAGCATTTCCCAGATGTGACCTGATACGATATACACCTACGCACCTCATACCCTGCCAAACCTTATCTAAACTGACATGAAATAACCCTTGACCTGTCCTAATTCCGGTGCGACTTCAAATAATCGAACCCGTGCTGACCTAACAATCGATTACCCGGCTCAACAAACCCAGAATCACCGCTACCCAACCTTGTATGACCTGATCTAATTTGGGGATGACCTGTGGAAATCGAAAATGACCCGGTTCATTTCGTGAGTGGTGAGAAAGTGGCATTTCGTGGAAGTTAACAGGGAGGATACAGGTGTGGGCTGGGGCCTACGTGATATGGGTGGGGTTGGATCCTGTGTAGTGTGGGGTTGGATCCTGTGTGATGTGGGGTTGGATCCTGTGTGGTGTGGGGTTGGATCCTGTGTGGTGTGGGGTTGGATCCTGTGTGGAATAAGGTTGGATCCTGTGTGATGTGGGGTTGGATCCTGTGTGATGTGGGGTTGGATCCTGTGTGGTGTGGGGTTGGATCCTGTGTGATGTGGGGTTGGATCCTGTGTGGTGTGGGGTTAGATCCTGTGTGATGTGGGGTTGGATCCTGTGTGGCATGGGGTTGGATCCTTTGTGGTGGTGGTGGCGGGAACTATTTGTGGAATCTGAATTTACTGCCGCGTTCACTTCGCCTCCCTATGACCTCACCGATACGCCACAAGAACTACCCCTCCAATACCATCACACCTCCACAAATGCCATCACACCCTCGCTAATACCACCACACCCACACCAGTACCGTAATACCAGATCTAAATGTGGTATCCTTAACCTGCCACAATAGAGGTGGTTGGTATTTGTCTTCAACTGTCAGGAGACGCGTAAAAAAAAAAAAAAAAAAAAAAATATCTGCCCGCGTGGAGTAATTACGGTAATCTTTAACCTACCTTATTACAGACAGCGTCAAAAATGACCAGTAGGGGGGGAAAATAATTAGGGCCTCTGTCCTTTGGTTCTTTTTTTTCCTTGCATTGGTAAAAAAAAATTAGATGCTGTTTTTGCTTTCTTTTGCACTCCTTTTGTGTGCCGTAGGTGGACTGCTGGACCTCGGAAACGGGTATACTCATGTCCAGGATCGGATGCATAAAAAATGGTAATAATAAAAAGCATAATGTCTAGATAGATGAACAGTCAGGGCAAGGGAACGACAACCCAAAGATGATGTTGAAAAAAGAATAGACAGAACAAAACAGAGATGTATTTCATAGATTTGCTAGGTTTATATAACACGCTAACAGTTAAAAGGTCAGAGTGGAGAGAGCTAGAAGAGAGTGATGATGATGGTGATGACGGAGAGAGGAAATTCGCGGATGTACTGGGCTTCAAGGTGAGTGCCAAAGGTAGGAGAAGGCGATGATGATGATGATGATGATGATGATGATGACGACGACGGAGAGATGAAATATGCGAAGTTTCTAGGCTTGAGTGAAAAGGCTAACAGTTTTAAGA
Source organism: Coenobita brevimanus (assembly GCF_032717465.1). NCBI lineage: Eukaryota > Metazoa > Arthropoda > Malacostraca > Decapoda > Coenobitidae > Coenobita > Coenobita brevimanus. The sequence continues at coordinate 7,169,025 of NC_136971.1, read as the reverse complement.
GTGGAGAGAGTGAGAGGTGATGATAATGATGATGATGATGATGATGTGGCCTGGTGTGACGTGAGGTGTCGCAGGCTGACGTGACCTGCTAAGTGGGGCGGGTGGCCGACCTTGACGTGATGAGGGAGTCATTATGTGCTGACGTGTGCGTGCTACCCTCTGCCATTGACACTACGGAGAGAGAGAGAGAGAGAGAGAGAGAGACACACACACACACACACACACACACACACACACACACACACACACACACACACACACACACACACACACACACACACACACACACACACTGGTACGACACCAGACACAGCCAATGAGAGCCCTGACACACTTTCCTTGAATCTGAGAACAGTTGCATGAATAAAGCAAGTGGAAGCCAGAGTCATTTTCGGGTCGCCTGAGAGAGAACTGAACAAATTGCTGAACCGATTGTGGATTTCGGTGTGTGGGGGTGGGAGTGGAGGTGGTGGGGAATGTGTGGGCTTGGAAGTTGGGGGTGGGGGTGTAGGGATTGTTGTGGGGGATGGGGGAAAATGTATGGGTGTTGGGTTGGGTAGGGGATGGGGAAAATGTGTGTGTGTTGGGTAGTGTGGGGGAAATGTGTGGGTGTGGGTGGGGATGAGTGTTTGGAGTGAGTTTTTTTTTTTTTTTTTTTTGGGGGGAGGGGGAAGGAGGTGGGTGATTTTGTGTTTTGGGGGGAGGGTAGGGGAGTGTGTGCAGGGGAGGGGGGTGTAGCATTGGATGAGTGTAGATGTGATTGGAGGAAGTGGGTGTGAGTGTGGTTTTGGGTGTGGGTGATTCGAGAGAGAGAGAGAGAGAGAGAGAGAGAGAGAATCACTCACTCACTCACTGGTGCCACGACGAAAGCAAGCTTGTTATTTAGCTGATTCCTTGTTCGTATCCAAGGTTGTGTCGTGAATACCTCATGCACCACTTTGCTCTGCCCTTCCCTCAATACTTCCTTCTCTTGTCAGGCATTTTTTCGCTGAAGTGCCCCATTCACAGCTTGGTTTATCCCTCTTTGCATTCCTCGTTCATTTTTTTCTTTTTTTATGCCTTCATTCCCTTTCCCTTTTTGTTGTGCTTGGATGGGTGGCCATATGCAGCGCTTGTCCCTTTGTCACTCTCACATATTTCTTGAGTTACTCCATCGTTTTGAAGCGTGTGGTCCAGGTCGAAGTGCAGTGTATTAGGTAAACGAAATATTGTACCGTGTTACACCTCCACTCACACGTGGTTAGTGGTTGGGTGGAACTCGCCAGTGCTCCGTGAGGGCGATTGTTGCCCACGGGCATACAGCTCCTTAATTCTTTTTACTTAGGAAGATGAAATTTTGCACAGTTTAAGACCTTCACCCGGACCAAGAGTTTAGTCAGAATGGGACTCCAGGGGATCGTTCCTCCCTCAAGTAATTATTTCTTTCCCCATACCATTTGCAGGGGTGGATATAGCCATCGAAGGCATCCTTTGTCTTGTTTTCTCTTCCCAGTGTTTCCAGTCATGTGAAGCACAAGGCACTTCT
>NC_136971.1:7092500-7165000 GCF_032717465.1 Coenobita brevimanus | reverse complement strand
AAAATGTTAGGCTGAAGTCAGATATTGTAGTGATTTTGCTCTCTCTCTCTCTCTCTCTCTCTCTCTCTCTCTCTCTCTCTCTCTCTAATAATGCCGCTTAATAACGAGTACATGTTAGTTGACGTAATCTCGCAAAGAAGGATAGACACATCATAATTAAAGTTAACATTTTAAACATATAAATCATTTCCTTGAGCGACCCTGAAAATTGTAATAAAGAGAAATTAAAGTAAAATAAACAACATCATTATTCTTTTTAGCGAACTACAAAGTCAAATATAAAAAAAAAAAAAAAAGCAGAAAAAACGACTGGCATATTGATATACATTGTTTAGTGACTCATAAAGCGTGATTTAATATTGAGGTGAGAGTAAGTTGCGACACCTATTAATTACACCTGCAATTAGCCCTCAGGTAAGTCAAGTATAGCAAACAGGTGTGTGTGTATTAGTGCCGGAGGGTGGACGAGTGTAATCTGTTGCGCTCTCTCTCTCTCTCTCTCTCTCTCTCTCTCTCTCTCTCTCTCTCTCTCTCTCTCTCTCTCACCTTTTACCTAATACATCGTCTGGTATTGATGTTGTGTGTGTGTGTGTGCTTTTACATCATACATCGTCTGGTATTGATGTGTGTGTGTGTGTGTGTGTGTGTGTGTGTGAGAGAGAGAGAATATGTGTGCTTTGCTTACATAAACACATTATCTAATATTGACGCAGTGAGTGGTGTGTGTGTGTGTGTGTGTGTGTGTGTGTGTGTGTGTGTGTGTGTGTGTGTGTATTATCATGTTACAGCCGCCAGTCTTGCCTCCACGGATATCATAGCCAACGTAATATCCCCCTGCTGATATCCAGGTGCTTGTAACATCGATCCTCCCCTCCTAAACACACAACACACTCACCTTAACTGGCCTTTCAGTAGTTATCAAGGGTTAGAAAGCTTAGTTGGATTAGAGGTGGGCGGAAATGCGTGTGCCGTGGAAGTACCATTATGTTGTATTTGCAGTTCCCCAAGACACATTATTTTCTGGCAGATTGGTGGTGGTGGCGATGATGATGATGATGATGATGATGGTGGTAGTTACTGATGTTTCCTTTTCCGCCGCGTCTTGGTAACAGTGATGTGAGTTATATTTCTATGTGTGTGTGTGTGTGTGTGTTTATCAGGACGACAATCAGAGGAGAAAAAAAATATTCATGTGTCGTTGATATCAGTGGCGTTAATTGTTCAGAACCACACTTTCATATCGCGTTGACCACAGTATTGGATGATGATGTATGACAGTTTCGGCTCGACTTGGACCCTCTTCAGGTACGAAAGTGTCCAGGTTAGGCCGCTGTTCTGTCTCGTCAGTAATCAACCTTTCTCTGTATGGGTATTATTATTCCTTAAGTTATTCATTGGAGGAGCCACATAAGGAAAAGTGATGTGAAGCGAGGAAGTGAAATCTGGCTAGACGACACCGTAGAGTTTCACCGAAAGTTTTAGGCTCAAGTTCATACGCCCATTAAACCACCCAATCCTCCTTTAAAATCGAATCCCCTCCCATTGCGATTCCTTTGCCAGTCAGAATCCCAAATCCCCTTGATCGAGATTAATTCCCTGCAGTAAATCCCCTAGCAAGTGGTCAGTATTTTCTCGCCTCAATGGAGTGTATAAATCTAAGGTAAATCCGAAAGGGGGGACGTTGGGAGGAGGGGGTTTAGGGGGGTTCCGGGGCCATCCTTTGCAGGAGAATTGCCTGGGGGGTAAATCCGTGGGAGGGGGAATTGATGGGGGAGGAGGGGACAAGAGGAAGGAAAAGGGGAGCCAGGGATGGGGGCAGCAGGGAGGAAAAGGAAGAGAAGAGAGAGAAAGAGAGGGGAAGGAGAATGGGAGAGAAAAAGTAGTAGCAAAGGGGGAGAAAGGGAGAAGGAAAGGGGAGAAATGAAGGGAAGGGGTGGAAAGGAAAGGGGAAGAAAGGAAGGTCAAGTAAGGAAAGGACAAGGGAGGCGAGAGGGAAGGGGAAGAGAAGGGTGGGATGAGGAGGGGAGTTTGGTAGGGAAGGGGGAGAGTAAAACGGAAGGGAGAAGAGAAAAGGAAGGCGAGAGCAAATGAACAAAGATGGGCAAGGGAAGGGAGGAAGGAGGGAGAAGGAAGTATAGGGAAGGGAAAATGGGAGTGGAAAATGAGATAGAAGGAGGGAGGGAAATAGTAAATAAGAAAAGAGAGAGAGGATGGGAAAGGAGTCGTTGGAGGGATAGAATGGATAATGGGTGACTTTGAAGGAGAAAGGGGAGGAGGGTGAATTTGTGAAGCAGATGGATAGAATGAGAAAGGAGTTGATAGTAGATAGGTAGTTTGATAGGTTGGAATACAAGCAGATAGTTAAGGTGGGATGTCTGTAGGTAGGGTGGGATATAGGCAGGTAGATAGGGATGTACATAGGTTGAAAGTGATAGATGAATTAGTAGATACGTATGACTAAGGAATAATATTAGTAGGTACATACAGCTTTACTAAGATGGCGAGAACTAATGGTAGGTAGATAGGGTTGAAGTAATAAAGGTAGATTAATAGGTAAGTATAAGTTAGTACGTAGGTAGACAGTTAGGGACAGACAGGTGGTAAGAAATGTTGGTAATAGGTAGGTAAGCTGAGGTGATGTCTGTAGGGAGAAATGTTGGTAGGAAAACAAACACAAAGAAGAACAAACACCTTAGGCCTAGAAAAAGACATCAACCCACAAAAATGAACCAGCCAAAAATATGCCACACATATAAAGCAAAAACAAGCAAAGAATTCGCACACACACACACACACACACACACACACACACACACACACACACACACACACACACACACACACACACACACACACACACACACACACACACACACACACACACACACACACACACACACACACACGCAAGCAAAAGAAGTGGGAAGTGTTTTGTCAATATCCAAACACCATCATGCTTTAGTCAGGAGTTGAGGTGATGAAGGGCAGGCATGCGAGAGAGAGAGAGAGAGAGAGAGAGAGAGAGAGAGAAAGTATACATATCTGATACGTGACTAAAAAGTTATTCTCACTCCTATGATGGGTAGTTTCACAGTGAACGTAATTGATGATGATGTTCCTGCTTGAGTGAAATATTTTAGAAGCGTGTATCTCATATGTGAAAAAATAATCCCTCTTTTTGCTAGATTTAATATACTTTGGAGGCATATTCGTACACATGAAAAATAATTGGTGAATATTTTGAAACGCTTGGTTCATTGTTTCATAGGAAAAAGAAATGTAACAATGGATTTTTATTTATCGACTGTTTAATATATGCGGAAAGGTGAAAAGGGAGTGCTGGGGAGACGAATAAGCCTACGAAAATCTCCCCCTTCCCCTCCAACTTACCCCCACCCCTCCCCCTTACCCCCTTTCCCACCCCCGACCCCGTACTCCCCTCCCCCAACCCAATAGGAAGTCAGGTAACAGAAAACGTGAGACTGATGGATTTGTGGACGGCGCTCGATGGGGGAACTCAAGCGTTTTGTGTTGACGTTGGTATTGATTGCCATTATCTCATTTATTTTTCACCACCCCTCTGAAGAAAGAAGGGGGTCGATTGCTGCTGGTTTTATGTTCCACTTCTCTCTTTCTTACATCTTTTCCGGTCTTTTTATTTTTTACCCCCTAGATATGCTTTGTTCTTGTCTCCCGTTTTCTTTCTTCGGTTTATTGCTCTTACGTCTTTAGTTGTAACCTTTGTCTTACTCCCGCTTTCTTGTTTCTCTCTCTCTCTCTCTCTCTCCTCCTCCTCCTCCTCCTCCTCCTCCTCCTCCTCCTCCTCCCTTCTTCACCTCATGCCCCCCCAACGGATTATCTTCCCCTCCCCCTCCCCTTCACTTTCTCTAGTCCCTCCTCCTTCGGCTTCTTCCCTCCCCAATTTCCCTGTCTCCTTCCCCTTTCCCACTCCCCATATTCTCCCCTCCCACAATCCCCCGTCCTTCCCGTCCCCCTCCCCCATTTTTCCGGCCTTTCGTTTTTCAGTCCCATTCTTTTCTCCCCATTCTTTCCTTGTCTCCCCTTCTGTTCTCTTTCCCTTTATTTATTATCCATCCATATTCCTCCTCCCTCCCCTTCCCACTCCCTACCCTCCAAACTCTTCCCCTTCCAACTCCCTACCCTCCCAACTCTTCTCATTCCCACTCCCAAGCCTCCCAACACCTCCCTTTCCTCTCCCAGCTGTCCCAGGCATCCCCCATCCCTCCGCAAGCCACCCTCCACTCCCATCTCCTTCAGCATATCAGTTATCTCCAATGCCTCTGAGTTAAATCTCTTCCCTCCACCCCCACTCACCCCTCCCGCTTACGTATTTCCCCCCCACCGGACCCCCACAACCACCTCATTCAACCCCCACCCTCCCCTCCCCTCCCCACTTCCTTCAGCATAACTGTTAAATCCGTTGGTTGTAAGCGAAATCTCTCCAGCCACCCACACCTCTCCCCCACCCCCACACAGGCCCCCCCAACCCCCGATTCCCCCCACTTTACAAGGTTCCCCTACCATTCACCCCACCCAGCCTCGTTGCCTTCCCCCTTCCCCACCATCTCCTTCAGCGTATCTCCAATGCGTCTGGAATAATCTCTAACGCCACCCCTTCCCCCACTTACCTCCCATACCTCCACGTCCACCCCCCCCCCGTGATGCTTCCCCACCACTCCTCGACAGCAACTTTATCCTACCCCCTCCCTCCACCCCTACCCCCACCATCACCCTCAGCTAATCTATATCTCCATTGCCTCTGTGCTATACACTTCCCTTCACCCCCACACCCCCACACTCACCCCCCTTACCCTTCATCCCCCTCCCCCACAATTCTCTCCCAACAGTCACCTCATCCAACCCTCTCTCTCTCTCTCTCTCTCTCTCTCTCTCCCCTCCTTCAGCATATCTATTATCTCCAATGCTTCTGGGGTAAATCTCTCCCTTCCCCCCCCGCGCCCCCCCTCCCTCTGCCCCCCAGGGAGACAGCCTCAATACCGTTCATCAGTGTAATGCCTGGATTATTGACGTCTCATTTATCTCTTCCACTGACACTTTAATTTGGGAAAATGATATAAAGATGTTGGTCTTGATCCTCTGATCCTCTCTCTTCTCCTCCAGCGCCCCCCCCTCTTGCCTTCCCCTCCCCCACCTTCTCCCTCTCCTTCATCCGCTTCCCTCCCGTCTTCCCCCCCCTCCTCCGCCGTCCCCCTCCTCCCCCTCCACGTCCCGCCGTTCACTTACCTCCTCCCACGTCCCCCCTTCCCTCTCCGTCCCTCCTTCCTTCTCCTTCACCGCTCTCCTTCCTTATCCACCCCCTTCTCTCTCTCTCTCTCTCTCTCTCTCTCTCTCTCTCTCTCTCTCTCTCTCTCTCTCTCGTGTAAACTATTCTTACCCCGTCAGTTATCCTCCCTGCCCCTCCCGTCTCCCCTCATTCTTCCGTTCCTTCTCTCCTAACCCTTTATTGTGGGTAAACTCCTCCCTTTTTCTCCTCTTCCCCTCTCCTTCTCTCCCTCCTCCTCTCCCCCTCTCTTGTTCTCCCCCGTTCTCTCCCTTTCTTTCTCTTTCACCCCAGCTTTCCATTTTGCCTCAAGAAAATGTCCCCCTCTTTTCTCATCTTCTCCCCTCCCCTATCCTCCATTTCTGTTCTCTCTCCTCATTCCTTCCCCTCCCTCTCCTTCACTCCCTCCTTCTCCCTCATTCCTGTTCTGTCCCCTCCCCTTCCTTCCCCTTCCTCTCCTTCACTCCCTCCTTCTCCCCCATTCCTGTTCTCTCCCCTTCCCCTTCCCTCCTATCCCTCCCCACCCCAATAAAGGGTAAGTGAGTTTGACTGGTTTTGTTAATGGCAGAGAGAGAGAGAGAGAGAGAGAGAGAGAGAGGATATACTCTCAGCACGTTCCCCTGATTTTTCAAGACGGATATGAAATGGGAGAGTGAGAGAGTGAGAAAGTGAATAAGAGATAGATAGGTAATAGACGGATAGATGAAGATAGCTAGATAGATGATTGGTAGTTAGGTAGGGAAGTAGATAGATAGATAAATATAGGTATACGAGGGTGTGAGAAAGCGAGTAAGAGATAGATAATAGACGGATAGATGAAGATAAATAGATAGATGTTAGGTAGGAAGGTAGGTACATGGATAGATAGGTGATAAATACGTAGGTAGGTAGCTAGGTTGATAGATAGATGGATAGGTAGATAGATAGATATAATAAGAAAAATAGTATGAAGAAAACATAATGGTTGTCACAAAAAAAGATAAACAAACAGATAACCAAAAAAAAAAAAAAGAAAAAAAAAAGCATGATAAAAACCTCTCCCCATGATGTAGCCATTTTTCTATTTTTGATATTTTTATTCAGCTTAGGGAAATCCTCTCGTCGTGGAGGGGTTGATAGAGGCCGTCCGCAACCCCTGCAGATCACAAGCGTCTCCTGAGCTCAGTAAAATCGTCTGTGTGTAGTAAGGGCCCCAGGCTTATTAAAATCGTCTGGATAATGCACAAATAAAGTAAAATAAAAGAAACGCTCTTGTAATAAAGGATTAGATCCGGTATAATGTAGAGATAATGAGCCAAAAAAATATATATGGCAGAAATTATATGTGACAGGATGAAAGAAAAACATGAAGCGGAGAACATTGCCAAAGAAAATTAGGGAGAGGAAGAAATAACAATAATTATGTCGTAAAGGAAGTTTGTGAAGGGAGACTGAAGGAGCTTTTACCCCTCCTTCCTTTCTTCTTCCCTTCTCCTTCGCCACCTCTCTTTCTCTTTTATTCCCCTCATCATTCTCCTTCCTCCTCCAGTTCCCTTTTCCCTCTCCCGTCTCCGCTTCCTCATCCCACTCCCTCTTTTCTTCATTTTTCCCTTTTTCCTCACCCTTGCCTCGCCTCCTCCTCCTTCCATCTCTCTCGTCTCCACTACTCACCCTTCTTTTCCCTTACATTCTTGTTCATTTTTTTCCTCAATCCTTTTCATCTCCATTTCTTCCCCCTCCCCCTCCCTTTCCCCCTCCCCTTCTATCCACTCCCTTCCCCTTCCCCCTCCCCTTCTCTCCTCTCCCTCCCCATACATCCCTCGCGATAAAACAGGGGATTGGGAAATGTTCAGCAAATGAGGGAGTAAGGAGAGAATGAGATAATGACAGGGAGAGAAGGGCGCGATTATTGAACTGTCTTACCCTGTCCTTGCCTCTCTTAATGGTAATGATAATGGCATGAGTCGAGGTGCGTGGTGATGATGATGATGATGATGATGATGACGACGATAATAATGATTGCGATGTTGGGGATAATTGTGATGGCGATGATGCATATGACGATGATGGTGATAAAGATGATGATGATGATGATGATGATGATGATGATGGCGATATTGACAACGATAATGATTGTGATATTGGTGATGATAGTGGTGATGATGATAGTGATTCTGATAACGATACTGCCACAACTAATCAGACTGTGACCAATAACCTGATCGCCAAGACTGACCTGATCGCAATAACCTGATTCCACTAAGTGTTCTTTTGTGTGATGGCAACAAGTAATCAGATTCCATAAAAATTTCGCCCCCCTACTGTTATAAAGTGATCTGATTCCCCTGATGGAAGATTACGTAAGATCTGAAAATCCTGATCGCCGTTCTGATTGTGAAGGAACTGCCTGATTGACCATGTAACAGGCTTTCAGGAACTAATGTGATTTGTCTGTGGGGTGCCCTGTGGGATGAGAGAGAGAGGGAGAGAGAGAGAGTTCGAAACGATATTATTACATCATTACGAGGGGTCTGAGAGAAGCCTTTTCAGTACTAGGAATAAAGTAAAAAAAAAATGTCATGTTATTGAGGATTGATGGAGATAATTAGCAGCACATAATCTACCCTTCCTGATCTGAAGTGTAATTGCCTGACGAAATCACAATAAATCACCGTCGTACTGAAGAGATTAAAGTTAATTATGTTGTTTCAGTCATAATAGAACACTGAACCACAAAACAAGTTGGTGTTACTCTGCTTAAATTGTTATGGGAAAGAGTAAGTAATATAAAGATCGTGTTTGTGTGAAGTTGTTGGTGTGATTATGCAATTTTGGCTCTGTGATGCTTTGGTATTATCACTTTACTACGCCAGGTCACTATAACAACACCACACATCACCATTCCTTTCTTAGTTATTTTGTCATAACCACGCCACACATCACCATTCCTTTCTTAGTTATTTTGTCATAACCACGTCACACATCACCATTCCTTTCTTAGTTATTTTGTCATAGCCACGTCCTCACCATACCATCATACCGCACAACCTTACCCTTCACCATGCAGCATTACCACACACCACACCACACTTTCTCCTTACCTTTGCACACCACGTCCCCCCACCTCTACGGAATACCACACCACGCTACACCACATTCTTCCCTATCATTCCATCCCACCCCAGCCTACGGATCAATATACCACAAGACACACCATCACAATACACACCACTCCACACCACGTAGCACAATACACCACACACCCTTTTTCCATTTCACCAAACCTTCCACTATTTCTGTTCCACCTCACCATCTCGCCTACCATACCGTTCCAGCACAACCACTTATAATACCACTGCCACCCTCTCTATCATCCCATGCACCCTCTCTCTCTCTCTCTCTCTCTCTCTCTCTCTCTCTCTCTCTCTCTCTCTCTCTCTCTCTCACACACACACACACACACACACACACACACACACACACACACACACACACACACACACACACACACACACACACACACACACACACACACGAAGTACCAATCCATACTCTTTAAAAGAAAAACACCCATACAGCCACAAAAAAAAAAAAATCACACAAAAAGTCCCGAACCACGTGACCAACACACAATCAGAGAGAGAGAGAGAGAGAGAGCCTGCCCATTACGAGGGTGGGGGAGTTTATGGTGGGTATGTTTATATGCCCCGCGGTGCCCATCCCTCGCCCTGAGCTAAGCGGCACACGGTCACATCGCCGTATAAACTGCCGGTAACTGCACGGCCGCGTCACAACACCTGATGCACGGCCAGGCTTTAGTGTACGGCAGGGAGGGGGGGGGGTTAATGAGGGGTTGTGTTACGGTGCTGGTGTAGGGAGTTGTGGCGCTGTGGTAGGAAGGGGAATTTGGGGGTTTGTGGGTGTGTTGTGGTGGTGCGGTGTGTGTGTGTGTGGGTGGGGGTAATGAGGGATTGTGTTGTGGTGCTGGTTTAGAAGTGTGTGTTATTGTGCTATGGTGTGGGGTTATGAGGAGCTGTATGATGTGGTGGTGATAAAGAAGTGCTGTGTTGTGAGTATGGGGTGAGGGTTAGGGGGTTTTGCTGTGTTGCTGTATTTTGGTGTGGAATGTGGAAACCTGTGGTGTTTGGTGTGGTGGTGGTGGTGTATGGTGATAGGATATAGGAGGCTGGTGGTAAGGTTGTGTGGTGCATGTTGTATGGTGGTGTGTGTAGTGGTATGGGGGCTTGTGTGGTGTGTTAGGTATTTGTGGTTGTGTGGTTTGTGTGTGTTTGGTGATATGAGCACTGAGCAGCTTGTGGTGGTATGTAGTGTTGGATGAGGGTAGGTGTAGTGGTGTGAGTTGCTTGGAATGGTAGGGTGTGGTACCGTATAGGCAGTGGTGTGTGTGTGTGTGTGTGTGTGTGTGTGTGTGTGTGTGTGTATAGTCTGTTTTTTGCTCGTTTAAGTACTATGGATAGGCTGGTTGGGAAGGTTTTATGGGGTACTGTGTTTTTCTATTGCTATTTCGTGTTTTTTTTTTTTTATGCAGTATGAATAGGCGTGGCTGGTGAGTGTTTTTTTTTTCTTTATTTACATGGGAGTGTTTGCCTGTTCGGGATACTACTTTTAATGTGTGTGTGTGTGTGTGTGTGTGTGTGTGTGTGTGTTTCGGATATACTGGCTAGTAAGTGTTTGTTTGTTTCATGTATTTTGAACCTTTTCATTATCTGTGTTTTTTATTCTCTTTTGGGGAGGGGATAGTGTGTGTGTGTGTGTGTGTGTGTGTGTGTGTGTGTGTGTGTGTGTGTGTGTGTGTGTGTTTTACCTCCCTATCCTAACTTTCCCCATCCTAACCACTCACTCATCCACCGTACGAGAGAGAGAGAGAGAGACCTGTGTAATGAATAATGCCCGTGTATTTTTGGGCAAGTATTGGTAGTGTGGTTAGTCGAGTGATGTGAATGGTGATGTGAATGGTGATGTGTGTGCTTCGTTCGGTGATGTGTGTGTTGAGGACGCGTGGTTTGTAAAGTGCTGTTTTGTAATGTTATGTGCTGCCCTGTAATGCTGTGTGTTGTGCTGTAATTCGCAGTAAAATGGGGATGCTGTTATCGTTTCAATATGTGTGGATTGTCTCTGTATTTTATTTGCTTATTTATTCATTCGTGTTTGTATCAGGCGCTATTAAATAGATGAGGAAATCCAACTGTTAACTGCGGCTGGTATTATGTCCCTGCATACGTTGACTCTCCTTGATACCTAATACACACACACACACACACACACACACACACACACACACACACACACACACACACACACACACACACAGTACAGCACCTTCCTTTCCTTCCTTGACTTTCCCTTCCCTTCTTCCCTTCCCTTTTTTCTCTTTCTCATATTTTTCCTCCCCCCCTCCCCTCCCCATCACCAGACAGTCTTTTGTTTTCCTTAGCACACTTAGCACTCTCTCTCTCTCTCTCTCTCTCTCTCTCTCAATTTTTCTCCTTCCGCCTCATTCCCACTCACGTTCCCTCCTACACACACTGTCCCTCTGTCTATCGTCTTTTCTTCCTTCTCTTTATTCTCTTGTCTCTTCCTCTCTTGTTAGGTAGGTAGATAAGGAGAGAGAGAGAGAGAGACATAGTGTGATTGTTGGCTTGGTTGTTTGATGTCTGTTTATCTGTCTATCTATCTGTCTATCTATCTGTCTATCTATATTTTTTACCTAATGATGACCCTGATAACTGGTCAACATAGTCCTTTGGTTATCTCCTTTTCCTGTCTCCTTCCTTCACCTGCCTGTCCTTCCCATCTCTCCTTCATTCTCTCATTTCCTCTCCTTCTTTCCTTCATTTTCTTATTTACTCTCCTTCTTTCTTGCGATGTTACCTTCCTCTCTCTCACTCTTCTTTCCATCCTTCAGGCCTTCGTTCTTTCCTTCTTTCCTTCCCTCCCTCCTTCTTGCTCCTCTCCTTCCTTCCTTCTTCCCACACTCATTGCCACCTACGCATGCTCATTTCCCTAATTCTGTATTCCCTTCCCCCCATTCTTCCTTTCCTTCATTTAATCCTTCCTCCGTCCCTCCTTCCATCCCTCCGTCCCTCCCTCCATCCATCCGTCCCTCCATCCATCCATCCATCCGTCCCTTCATTCATTCATTCTTTCTTTCTTTCTTTCCTTCCTCCCTCCCTCCCTCCCTCCCTCCCTCCCTCCCTCCCTTCCTTATCATCTTCTCCCCCTCATTCCCACCCACTCACTCTCATTCTCAAACTTTTATATTCCATTCTCTTCCTCTTCCTCCATTCTTACCTTCCTTCCTCTTTGTCCTTCTCTTCCTTCTTGCCGTTCATTCCTTCCTGCTTTTTCCTCCCTCCTTTCCTTTATTTCCATTCTTCCTTCCTTCCGCCTTCTTCGTCTCTTCCTCCTTCCTTCTCTTCTTCCTTCCTTTCACTTTATTCACACACACACACACACACACACACACACACACACACACACACACACACACACACACACACACACACACACACACACACACACACACACACACACACACACACACACACACACACACACACACACACACACTCTCTCTCTCTCTCTCTCTCTCTGTTGTTAAGAGCCTTGTGGAGGTACATTTGGGAAGCAATAAAGAGAATGTGACAGAGTGGTTCTTTCTCTTCTCTTCCTCCTTTCCTCCTCTTTCTCCTCTCCTCTTCTTCCTCCTCTTCCTCCTCTCCTCCTCTTCCCCCTTTTCCTCCTTTCTTCCACTTCCCACATTTCCTCCTTTCTTCCTCTTCCATTTACTTCTCTTCCTCATTTTCCGTCTTTCCCCCTCCTTTTCCTTCCATTCAGTTTTCTCTTTCCTCCTGCACATCCTCTTCTTCCTTTTCCTCATAGCTTCTCTTTTCCTCCTTCCTGTTTCCTCCTGTTCCCTTTTCTCATTTTCTTCTCTCTTTATCCATTCCTTTCCTCTTCCATCCCTTTCCATGTCCTCTTCATATCCCCTTTTCTTCCCAGTCGTCTTCCTCTTCTCGTCTTCTTCCCACGTCTTCCTCCTCTGTCCTTCTCCACCTCCTCCTCCTCTTCACTTTTCGTCGTCCCCTTCCTCTTCCTCTCTTCTCTCCTCTTCCATTTTCCTTGTTTCCATTCCTCTTTCTTGACTCAATCTTGCTTCCTTTTGTTTTTGCTTCTTTGCTTCCTCCTCCCTCATCTTTTCCATCTTCCTCCTGCCTTTTCATCTTCTTTATTCCTCTTCCTCTTACTTTCTCCCCCCCCTTTCCTCCTCTTTCATTTCCTCTTCATCTCGTCCTCTCTCTTACCTCCATTTCTTCCTTTGCTTTTCCCTCTTACTTATTATTATGCTCTCTATTACGCCTTCCCTCATTGGCCTCTCTCTCTCTCTCTCTCTCTCTCTCTCTCTCTCTCTCTCTCTCTCAGGTTCGGTTGAATAAATAAATACATGCATATATAAATTAATAGATAGACAGATAGATAGATATAGATAGATAGATAGATTTGCGGGGATAGTTAACCACATTTTTATATATATCAGAATAATGTAATGCAGGAAAAAAAATATTGTTATAAGACGGAAAAATAATATGGAAAAAGTGCAAGAAAAGAGAGAGGGAGAGTACGAAAAAGCAGTAAAGAAAGTGCAGGAAAAAAGGAAAAAGAAAAGCAAAACAGGACGAGAGAGAGAGAGAGAGAGAGTGTGTGTTACCATACTTAACCTAATGCCATACTCCATAACCTTGGTCATAACACACTAATGCTCTCCTCTCTCTCTCTCTGTCTCTCTCTCTCTCTCTCTCCCTTTTTTCTCCTCACCTTCCTACCTTTCCCTCCTTCCTTCCCTCCTTCCTTCCTTCCTTCCTACATTACGTACCTACTTTTATCATTTTTCCTGCCTGCCTCCATTCCATTTGCCTTACCAGTTTCCTTCTTTTTCCCTCCCATTTCATCCTTCCTTGTTTCCTTCTCAGCTCTTTCTTTCTGCCTTTCCCTGCCTCAGTCTTCCATTTTAGAATCAGCTGCAAACCCTTAGTAGTAGTAGTAGTAGTAGTAGTAGTAAATGATAATAGAGGAGAAGGAGAATAATTGTTGATGATGATGATGATGATGATAATGATGATGATGGTAATGAGTGGGACTGCCTCACTTGGAGCGCCATAGCTACTGAAACAGGAATTCCTTCTCATGTTTTTATACATTCTCAGTCCTTCACGTGTGTAGGTGTCTTACTCGGAAACCATCTTCCCCTTTAATTGTTTTTCCCGTTGCTTATGACCTCCAGTGTTATAAACGTCCAGGCGTCTCCTCCTCCTCCTCCTCCTTCGTTAATTTATATATTCACTCCTTTCTCCCACGTTTCCTTCTTTTCTCTTTCCTTCCGCTTTCCCTTCATTCTTCCCTCCCTCCCTACCTTCCTCGTTTCATTCCTTCTCCCGCGTGCTCGGTGCTCATCTCCTTACTCTGCTACTGCTTACAAATCTCCTTTATTTCCTTCCTTCCTGCCTCTTCCCTCCCACCCTCCCTTTCATCCACCTTTATCCCATTCCCTCTTTATTTCAGGCTGGTCTCTCTCTCTCTCTCTCTCTCTCTCTCTCTCTCTCTCTCTCTCTCTCTCTCTCTCTCTCTCTCCCTCTCTTCTTTTCGCTAAGCTAGCAATCTTTTTCTTGTTAAGTTTCGTATGTCCACTTGTAAGCTAATCAGTGCCGCTTGTGTTTCATTTAGAGAGAGAGAGAGAGAGAGAGATAGCATGGAAGAGGTAAGCAGTAAGGAAGGAAAGGGGATAAGATGACAGAGGGATATAAGATAAAGAGAGAGAGAGAGAGAGAGAGAGAGAGAGAGAGAGAGGGAGAGAGAGAGGACTACAAGATATTAACCTGTCATAAGTTAATACATTCTCATCTGCCGTCAGATCAAACTAAAAGAAAGACAGGAGGAAGAGGGGAGAGGGAGGAGGGAGGGTAAACGAGAGAGGAGGAAGAGAATAAGAGGGAGGGGCGAGGGGATGGATGGGGAGGATAAGTTAGGGAATGGGGAAAGGGGTGAGGAAGAGTCAGGGTATGAGGGGAAGGGAGCGGGAAGTTGAGGGGAGTGTAAGTGAGAGGGGAGGTAAAGACAAGAGTGAAGGGTGTGGATAGGGACGTAGCTGAGGGGGAGATGGGGGAGGGGAATATCGAGGGTAAGGAAGAGGGGAAGTGGGTAAGGAGGGTGGGGAGGAGGGAGGGGGAGAGGGGGCAGGGAGAGGGGTGAGGACGGGAGATATTGCCTGACTGTCGTGTGAGGGGATTGGTGTGGTGGGGTGAAGGGATGGGATGTGGCTCTTTGTGTGGGATAGCTGACACATCCACAAGGGGATAGGAGGGGGCTAAGACGACACTGGGCGATATTGTTTCTCTCTCTCTCTCTCTCTCTCTCTCTCTCTGCATGTATAATTGTACTGCCTATATCTATCTAGTTGTCTCTCTATCTGTCTATCTATCTATCCTCAAAGCAGACTCAAGGGGCCATAAGAGCGGTTCCCTTAGCAAGAGTTAGCCAATATACAGACACTTGAGACTTTGGTATGGAAAGTTTGCCGTTGAAGAGGCATGGAGGGCGGCCAGGTGGAGGTGTGATTTTTCTACCTGTATGAGAGAGAGAGAGAGAGAGAGAGATGGCCAAGTGGAGTTGCTACATGAAAGGAGGAGGAATTAGGAGAGAGAAAAGGAGGAAGACGAAGGACACAAGATTGTGTGTGTGTGTGTGTGTGTGTGTGTGTGTGTGTGTGTGTGTGTGTGTGTGTGTGTGTGTGTGTCTCGGAGTCTGTATCCCTCTTCCTTCCTCATTATTTCTTGTTTTTTATATTTTACCTCTTTCTTATCTCCTCCTTCCTACCTTCCTTCTTTCCTTTTTTTCTTTTCGTTTTCTTTCTCCCTCATCATTTTTCTACCATTTTCATTATTGTTCATATCTCATATCATTTTTCTCTTCCGTTCTCCTAATCGCCTCTCTCTCTCTCTCTCTCTCTCTCTCTCTCTCTCTCTCTCTCTCTCTCTCTCTCTCTCTCTCTCTCTCTCTCTTACCTCCTCTTCCATTTCCTTTCCCTTTGCATTTTCTTCCTTTACTTTCTTTTCTCTCGTAACTTTTTCCCTTCTTCGTTTTCTCCTTTTTCGTCTTTCTGCTTTTTTTCCTCTTCTTTTCTCTCCCCCCTTCTTTCTGTTTTGTTTATTACGGCCTTCCTTCTATCTCTCCCTCTCAATCCTCCCTCCTTCCCTCCTCACTCCGATTCTCCCCATCTTGCTTACCCCTTCCCCTCCTCTGCCCCCCATTCCGTACCTGACACCCTCCCCCTCTCTTTCCTCTTCCTCCTCCTATCTCCTGCCCCCTCCTACAGCCATTCCCTTCCTCCTACCCTCTCTCCCATCTCTCTGACTCCCCCCTCTCTCGTACTCTCAATCCGTCCGCCCCCTTCCACTTTCTCCCTCTCTCGTCCACTCTTCCCCTCAACGTTCTCCTTCCTCCAACCGCCTCCTCCAGTTCTCTCACTCTCCCCCCTCTCTCCTACTTTCTTTCTCCCTCCCCACTTTCTCTCCTGCCTCCTCGTCCCCCTCCCCCGCCACCGTAAGCTGACAACCCCAATTGGGTCGTCTGGATCATCTGACGTGAGAGGACCGCTGTTTCCCTCGCCCCCACCCCCTCCCTTCGTCTCATCCCCCTCACCCCCCTCCTTCGTCTCTCCCCTTTCCTTTCCCCCTTACTCTTTCCCCTCTTCTTCCTCTTTTATTTCCTTCTTCCTCTTTTTCCCTTCTCCATTTGCTCCCTCTTTACCCTCTCTCGACCCGCTCGCGTCTCCCCTCTTTTCCTTCCCTTCTGTCGTGTGAGGCTTGTTTTCCTTTCACATTCCCACCCTCTTTTCTTCTCACCTTTCCCTTTTTCCTGTTCCTTTCCCTTTTTTTACCTTTTCTTCCCCCCTGTTCCTTTCTTCTTGCTCTTTTCTCTCTCTCTCTTGTTACACCCGTCCCCTCGTTCTCCTATTTTCGTCCCTCATTCACTTACCTTCTTTCGTTTTCCTTCCCCTTGCCCCACCTTCCCATCTCCTGCCTCCCTCCCCCTTCCATTTCCCCTCTTCTCTTGCTCTCGTTCCGTCTCACACTCTCCTTCCTCTCATTCCCCCCGTATCTTTCCTAATACTTTCCTCCTCCTTCCCCTTTCCCTCGTAGCCCTTACCTTTCTCTTAATTTCCATTTCTTCCCTCCATTCAGTCGTCACCCTTCTCTTTACCCCACCTCATTTTTATTTTTCACCTTCCTCTCGCCCTTTCTCCTCATCCTCTTCCCCCTCTTCCTGATCCTTCCTGCTTCTCTCCTCTTCCCTTCTCTTCCCCTCTTCTTTTATCTTCTTTTCTCCTCTCTTCTCTTCTCCTCTCTCCGTTTCTCTTCTCTTTTCCCTCTCTCTCTCCATCCCCACTTCCTTTCACATCACTTCATGTCTTCTTCCTTCTCACCCTTCCTCTCTGTCTCTCACCCCTCTTCTCTGTTTCTCTCCCTCCGTCTCCTCCCTTTTTATTGTTCTGTCTTCTTTCTTTTTTTCATACTTGGTTTCTTTCTTTATTCTTCCTTTTTTTTTTTTTAATCCGTTTTTCTTGCGCCCTTTTTTTGTTCCTCTTTTCATTTTCTTTTTGTACCCTCATGCCTTTCTCTTTTTTCCTTTTTTCATTCCTCCCATTTTTCTTTTTTCCCTTCCTCTCTTCCTTTGTTTTCCCTTCTTCCTTTCTTTTCCCTTCCTTCTTTCTTCTTCCTTCCTCTTGTCTTTCCTCCTTCCTTTTTTTTTTCCTTTCTTCTCTCTCTTTTTCCGTCTTCCTTTCTTTTTGTTCCCCTTATCTGTCTTTTCTCTTCTTGCTTTCGCTCTTTTTCCTTCCTCCTATTTATCTTTTCACTTTTCCTGTCGTTCTTTTTCTTTCTTCTTCTCTTTTCCTTCCTCCATTCGTTCTTCCATCCTCCTTTCTTTCTTTTTCTTTCCTATTTTCTTTCTTTTCCTTTCCTTCTATCATTCCTTTCTTTTCCATCTTTCTTTTTCCTTCCTACTTTCCGTCTTTTTCCTTCTCCTTTCTCTTGCTTCTTCCTGTTCTTTCTTTCCCTTCTTTTCCTTTCTTCCATTTACTTTCCCTTCTCTTCTTTTCATTATGAGTACTTCTTCCTCCCCATTCTTCCTCCTCCTCTTGTTTTCCTTCTTCCGTTCATACTCTGCACTGTTTTTTCCTTTCTCATTTTTTTTTCCCTCTTCCTCTTCTACTCCCATCTTCTTTCACTTAAAACTTACCGTCGATTTCTGTAAATCCTTCCCCCCCCCCTCTCTCTCTCTCTCTCTCCATTTCGAACTTGCAACACATACTTTTAGTCGCAATTACAGAAGGCAAATGATCTCGACAGGACAATTTGGTCTCCCCTCCCCTCCCCTCTTCTCTCCTGTCAGTATTTCCTCCCCTACCCTCCCTCCTTCCCTTCCCTTCCGTCACTTTTTTTTCCTTCATTGTCACTCTCCCACCTTTCTTTCTTTCTCCCCTGCTCGTCTTTCTTTTTTCCTCTTTTCCTTCTCTTTCCTCATCAATTCTTCGTTATAGTCTCCCATTATTCAGTCTTTCTCTCCCCTCTTTCTTTAATCCCTCACCCCTTCCTGATTCTTAGCGGATGTCATGCACCATCTCTCTCTCTCTCTCTCTCTCTCTCTCTCTCTCTCTCTCTCTCTCTCCATACTGTCATTTTTTCTTTTCCTCCACTTCTGTCCCTTCCCATCTCCCCCTCCTCCCCCTTCCACCTCCCACATCACTTGTATGTGTTCTCTAAGTCTTTCTCTGTCATCTTTTCATCCTCTTTTCCCCCTCTCACTTCCCCACCTCTTTCCTCCTCCGCTAAGACTTCCCCTCTCTTCCCCTCTTTCCCCTCTCTTCTCTTCTTTCCCCTCTCTTCCCCTCTTTCCCCTCTGCCCCTCAATCCCCTCTCTTCCCTTCTTTCCCCTTCTCTTCCCTTCTTTCCCCTCTCCCCCTCTTTCCCCTTTCTTCCCCTCTTTCCCCTCCCTTCCCCTTTCTCCTCTCTTCCCCACTTTCCCCTCTCTTCCCCTCTTTCCCTTCTTTCCCCTCTCTTCCCGACTTTCTCCTCTCTTTCCCACTTTCCCCTCTCTTCCCCTCTCTCCCATCTCTAAATCCGTTCCCTGTTTCCTTTCCCCTTCCGTTTGTCTCTCCCCAGCTGTGCCTGTTCACCTCCTAACACTTTTCTCCTTTTCTCTTCTTCTCTCCCCTCCTCTTTTCTCTTCTTTCCTCTCACCTCTTCTCTACTCTCTGTTTCTCGTTCATGTACTGCTCTCTCTTTGGTTTTATTTTCTTGCTCTCTTCTCATCACGTCTTGTCTTCTCTCCTCTCCTCTCCCCTCCCCTCTCGTCCTCTCCTCTCCTCTCCTCTCCTCTCTAAACCCTTACCCTCACATATACCCCATCCTGCCACCACCACACCCCTTCCCCCAACCACAACCTCATCTCCCCCTCTCTTCCCTTCCCGCACCTCCTCTCACTCAAACCTCTGCCCACTCTTAGACACTTCTCCCACTTTCCCCTCCCCATTCCTTCCCCCTCCCCGGCCTCACAGGGGAGGGGGTGGGGGTGAGGGGTGTGAGGGGTGATATTTCAATAATGGAGGATTACGTTGGGCGGCGCGGCGTCATATTGAAATTGATTTTAACGTATTTTGCCGGATTGACTAAAATCTCTCCAATATCTCTTACCCGCCCGCCCGCCTGCCCGACCCTCCCCGCCCACCTCTCTCCCACCCCACCCCTGCCCGCCCCACCCCTCCCCCACCCCACCCCTGCCCGCCCGCCCCTTCCCTCCCCCACCCCACCCCTGCTCGCCCATCCCTCCCCCACCCCACCCCTGCCCGCCCATCCCTCCCACACCCCACTCCTGTCCTGTCCGAGGAGGGGAGGGAAGGAGGAGAGGGGATGAGAGGGAGAGGGAAGGAAGAAAGGGGAGGGCGAGGGAGGGAAGGAAGAGGGAAGATGACATAGAGAGAGGGGAGGAAGAAGCTGGAGGGCGAGAGAGGGAGAGGGAAAGGAGGGAAGAGGAGGAGGGGGGTAAGAGAGGGAGAGGGAAGGATGAAAGGAGGAGACAGGGGGAAAAAGAGGGGGAGAATGAGAGGGAAAGAGAAGAGAGGGAGTATTGGTTGAAGAAATTGGGGAGGGACGAGGTTGATGACGAAAGGGAGAGGGATGAAAGAAGTGAGTGTGCGGGGGGGAAGGGGTGGTTCGAGAAGTGGAGAGAGAGAGAGAGAGAAAGAGAGAGAGAGAGAGAGAGAGAGAGAGAATTCAGGGGGAAAACGAAAGAGAACGGAAGTAGGAGGGAGAAAGAGAGGAAAGACAGGCGAAGAGGAGGAAGGAAAGTGGGATAGGGAGGAAGAGGGGAAATGGAAAAGAAGGGGCTAAAAGGGAAGAGAGGAGGAGGAGCAAAGTTGGGGGTCAGAGTAAGGGAAGGGGAGAGAGAGAGAGAAGGGAAGAGATGGAGAGAGGAAAAGAGAAGAGAGGAGGTAAGAGACAAGGAGAGGATGAGAGGAAAGATGAAAAAACGAAAGAAAGAAGGAAGAGAAGAGAGAAGGAGAGGAGTGAATGGGATGAGAGGCAAGAGATCTGAATACGAAAAAGAGAGAACGATTGGACTTCAAATCTATGTAGTTGAGAGAGAGAGAGAGAGAGAGAGAGAGAGAGAGAGAGAGAGAGAGAGAGAGAGAAAGAGAGAGAGAGAGAGAATTATCCCACACCTAAGACCCAGCCCAATATCCCACACTCCCCCCCCCTCGATATTTTCAATCCTACCCTCTGTATTTTAATCCCTTCAACCCGATGACGTCATTTGAGGGTTTTGAAGAAGCTCCCAAACACCACTTCCTCACCGATTTATTTTTGGATTCGGCAGGCTTATATCGCTGTGTACTTTATTTATGCAGAGTGTGATGATATTAGCATGATTGAAGTAACACCGAAGAGGACGGCAAGGCGTAATACGAAAAAAATTAGTCACTTAGGAAGAGGTATTAGAGAGAACCATTAATTGACGAGCATGCAGGCCCTTCTAGACAATATTAGGAAGTTGAAGGAAATCGTCTGGAGGGAGAAAGAATTAAATGCAAAAATACGTCATCGGAGTGACGTGATTAATCCTTTCAGTCCGATTACATGTATTTTGATTAATATTTTTGCCACTAACAGACGATTTTTCCCACGAGCACCCTTAATAGTGGGGGGGTTGATGGAGGCTGTATCTAACCCCTGAAGCCACTACTAAGCTGAATAAAACCGTCTGGATGAGCAAGAATACAAGCAAAGTGTACAATCGAATGTCATAATTGGTGACCCTCCTATCAAGCAGAAGCCATGAGTCAGAAATATTTAACACCTTCCACTTAAGAGCAAACAGTTCCTATATTTTTTTCTATATGCCTTAGTTCCTAGTTTTGTTCTCTCTCTTTTCTTACCTTTTTTTTATTATTTTTTCCTGGTTTCCGTTGTTGCTCTTGTTTCATGGTCTCTTCTGTTTTCTTCGCTTCTCGTCTCCGTATCTTCTCTTCTGCATTTCTCATTTATCATCTCTTCTCTGTGAATTCACCCTCGCTTATTATTAGTTATTTAGTTTGTAGTAGTAGTAGCAGCAGTAGTAGTAGTAGTAGTAGTTGTAGTAGTTGTAGTTCTGGGGTGATGGTGGAATTAGTAACACTGGTAATAGTAGTGGTAGTTAATGGAGTGTGAAAGAATGGTACGCGTGGATTAATGGTGGTGGATTCTTTATGATGGAGTAATGGTGTGATGGAAGAGAGAGAGAGAGAGAGAGAGAGAGAGAGAGAGAGAGAGAGGATCACGAAAAGTAAGTAAATAAGAGGACACAAAAAAGAGTAAACACACAAACTAAGAGAAAGAGGAGAGATACGAGATAGACATAGACGGAGAGAGAGAAGAGAGAGATAAGTAGGAAAGAGGAGAGGGAGAAAAGACCCCCCCCCCTCCGTCTCAGTCTCGGGTAACTTGTGAGGATAAAAATGGTAACTGAGGAGGAAGAAAAGAGGGGCAAAGAGGATTATCTTCTTGGCGCTGTGAGAGAGAGAGAGAGAGAGAGAGAGAGAGAGAGAGAGAGAGAGAGAGAAGGAAGGGGAGGTAGGAGGGACGGGGGAGGAGAAATGAGTGAATAATGTAGAGAAGAATGAAGGCAGGGAAATAAAGGAGAGATGGAAGGGCGAGGGGGAAACTGAATGATGAATGGGTAAGATGAAATGAAAGAGAATGTTAGAAGAATTTGGTAAGCAGGATGAGAGAGAGAGAGAGAGAGAGGGGGGGGGGAAGTCAAAGATGTTTCAATAGGTCTGACCGCCTTAACAGGAGGGTGCTAAAACATGAGTCTCAGGAGAGGAGGAGGAGGAGGAGGAAGAAGAGAAGGGGGAGGAGGAAGAGAAGCCGTAACTTGAGGAGGAGGAAGTAAAGTAGGAGGAGTTTGCAGTGCCCATATAATCGTAAAACAAAAACTAACTTCTAGGTAATTATTTACGTGTTAGAAGTTACCACATATGAAGCTCCTCAGGTAGTGGTAAGAGTTCCATTTTGTCCAGTGTCACTATGTAGTGTTTATTGTTTGGAGGAGGAGGAGGAGGAGGAGGAGGAAAGCAAGGAAGAAGTGGTAGTAGGTGGAAAAGGATGATGATGATGGCAGTGTGTGGAGAAGGAAGATGACGATGATGATTGTGATGATGATGATGATGATGATGTGTGGAGATGGATGAAGATTGATGATGATGATGATGACTATGTGGAGAAGGAAGATGCTGATGATGATGGTGGTTGAGGTGGTGAGGGGGGGAGGAGGAGGAGGAGGAAAAGGAAATACGTGTACCGGGAGTGTATTGACCTCTGACCTGTAACGAGATTAACTGCTGTGTAATTTATTTACTGTAAAGATGCTAACTAGGTGAGTGTGAGAAAGAATTGGAAAGGAGTTAGGTTCTCCCCGCCAGAGAGAGAGAAAGAGAGAGAGAGAGAGAGAGAGAGAGAGCGCTTAATTCAGTTACAACCATTAAAAATTTAATTATAGCTCATGAAAATTAGTTACAGGTCTCGATAAATAACTATAAAAAACAGTTAATATTTTTTTGTTTTCATCTTGCTTTCAAACAGACGATCATATGTCTCCAGTGTTGAATGAAACGGTTGAAAAATTGTAATGAAAAATAATAAATCGGAATCATATTGTTGAAGGAAATATATACTGAGTTGCAAGCGTGTTCGAGACAGGTATAACTCACTTCTTCTAACTTGACAAAAATCTCTTAACCTCTCTCGCTGATGGCTTAAGGTGTTTTCAGACTGGAGGTTTTATTTGACTAGTAACCATGGAGACTCGTTCCTGCTTCGTAAATAAGACTCAGAATTTCTACAACCACGACTTGGTATTGTAGTTGTTAAAGTGACCCAGTTGTGTCCTGTGAAAAACTGACAATAATAAGATTAACCCTTTCAGTACGGAACGATTACACGTGTGTGTGTGTGTGTGTGTGTGTGTGTGTGTGTGAATATTGGGTTATTGCTCAGTACACAGGATGGAGATTTGTTAATTTAAGGTCAAGATAATGAGAAGAGTGTAGTAAAATTTGTAAAACCTTTAGGTCTTTCACA
Organism: Coenobita brevimanus; assembly: GCF_032717465.1. NCBI lineage: Eukaryota > Metazoa > Arthropoda > Malacostraca > Decapoda > Coenobitidae > Coenobita > Coenobita brevimanus. The sequence continues at coordinate 7,142,026 of NC_136971.1, read as the reverse complement.
TTAACTTGGCACAGATTTTCGTCTTTCTGCTGCTTATTCCACATAGCTCATTGGCAGAAAAAGTCAGTGGTGTGACAATATAATTTCCTTAGCACTTCTTCATGACTAGCTTCGTATTCTGGTATTGATCTAGTATTACAGCTTATCATTCAAGATGGAGAGATGGCAGTTTTAGGCCAAGTTTGAATGAAAGGAGTAAAAAAAAAAAAAAAAAAAAAAAAAAAGATCAGCCAAGCTTCAGAACACCGAACGTTGACCTAAAAATATATATTGTTTAAACTTGAGTAACTTCCTCTCCAGTGATAGATTATGTACGAGACAGACGGGAGAGGGAGTGGGGTAAGGGGTGGCAGAGCGGGTGTGCAGGAGAGGGAGTGGGTTAGGGAGAAGGACTGGGAGATCGGGAGGGAGTGGATGAATGATAGGGAGTATAGGAGTGGGCTAGAGAGTGTCAGGGAGAGGGGAGGGAGTGGATTAGGGTGACGGAAAGAGTTAGGGAGACGGAGAGAGAGAGAGAAATGGTGAATGGGGAAGGAGTGGTTAGGGAGTGGTAGTGGGAGAGGGAGGGGGAGTGAGAGAGTTGGTTTTTGTGGATTTTCGTGTGGGTCCTTTTCTTTTGTCTTTGTTTTCAATTTTATGTCTTCTTCCATTACTCTGATTTTTGTCTTTCTTCATCCCATTTTATTTTCCTCTTTTCACTTTTTCCCCACATGTTCTGAATTACCACCACTTATTCAGTTTCTTTCCTTTTCCCTCCTTTCCTATCACCCTTTCTTCCCCAGTTACTTTCTCCGTTTCTCCCTTTCGTCTTTCTCCCCCTTCCTTTCTGCTTTCCTTCCCATTCATGTCTCAATAATTTCCTCTTTCCCTGTCCTTCCTTCTCCTCTCTTCCCCCTGTTACTTTCTCCTTTCTCCCTCCCTCCTTTCCATCTTTTCATCCTATCTTTATTTTGTGTTTTCATTCTGTTTTTCTCCTTTGTATTCATTGTTCATTTCACTTTTTCATCGATGTTCTTCTTTTCTGTCATAATTTTATCCTTTCCCTCTCTTCCGTTCGATATTTCCCATCTTACCTTTTTTTTTCTCTCCATTTCATTTTTCTTACTTTTTTTCCTCCCGCCTTCGCGTCTTTGTACTTTATTTCTTTCTTTCTTCCTTATCTTTCTTTTTCCTCCTCCCTCTCTCCCTTGCTCATCAATCAACCTCCTTTCTTCCCTCCTTCCCTCCTTCCCTCTCCTTCCTCCTCTCACTTATATCATTAGTCTCTTATTCCCTCTAATTCTGCTCTTCGTCCTGTTCCTTCCTTCCTACTTCTTCTCCTTCTGTTCCTTCCATCCTTCTTTCCATCCTTTCATTACCATCTGTCTTTTTCCTTCCTTTTATCCCTTTTCTTTCTGTACTTCCCTCCCGTCCTCCTCCTTCCGTCCCCTCCTTCATTGTAACCTCCTCCTCTGCTTATTCCACCGTTCTCTCTCTCTCTCTCTCTCTCTCTAACCTAATTTACCGCTCTTCAGACATTCCTTCTTCCCTCCCTCTTCATCCTATTCTTCCTTGTTTCCTCCCTCCCTCCCTTCTTCGTTCCAACCATCGTTATCTTTTAATATAGGCGTGACAGGTATTTTCTATGGGTAGGTAATCATTCTCACTTCTTCTTGCCGGATTTGGTTTCGAGACAAGAATTAGTGTGTGTGTGTGTGTGTGTGTGTGTGTGTGTGTGTGTGTGTGTGAGAGAGAGAGAGAGAGAGTGTGTGTGTGAGAGAGAGAGAGAGAGAGAGAGAGAGAGAGAGAGAGAGAGAGAGAGAGAGAGAGACTATTCAAGCCCAGGGGGAATTAATCGATATGTTGCTGTTTTTCCGTCCTTTGCAGCAGGGATCCGCGGTGGCTCGGTGGTTGCGTTGGTAGCGTTGTGGCCTGAAGACGAATCGCGCTTAACTTATATATTTTTCTTTTTCTTTGCCTGCACCTGAAAAAGAATTGCGGTGATCTTATGATTTTTTTTGTTCTTTTTTTTTTTTATCTTTTTTCTTACTTTTCAGCATTTTTCTTTTATTACGGGACAAAGATCTTTTACCATTTTCAGTTCATAGATAGACAGGTGTGAGCAGGTTTGGGGGGGATGATTTGACTAGTAACCAAGGAGACGCATCCGTATTTTTTTTAAACTAGTCCCGTCGAATTTCATGCAACCAAAACATAGCATTTGTCAGATTTGCCCAGTCCCATCAGATGAAAACAAACCTGTCCTGTGCTTGCCTATGTTGGAGCTGTGTTAAGTCATGTTGGTGAGATTAATATACCAACATAGCCATATAAACAGAGCCATTACAACACATCACGTTGCCTCTTCGTACTTGGTTAGCGTGGGGGTATTATTGGCTGTAAATTTTCCCATAGTTTAGCGTGAGAAGTAATACAGACATAGGTGCGGATTATGGTTGTCTCTCTCTCTCTCTCTCTCTCTCTCTCTCTCCGTCACACCATCCTGCTCTCCAATATATCTTTGGGGTCGACCCGGGGGATATTCAAATTAGTAGCGACAGAAAAGAAACTCACGCGTTAAGAGAGAGGCGGGGAGGCGATATGGAGAGAGAGAGAGAGAGAGAGAGAGAGAGAGAGAGAGAGAGAGAGAGAGAGGGAGGGAGAGAGAGAAGGGGGAAATAATGGAAAAAGAAGAGATTTAGAGGAAAGCATCAAGGATAGAAGGAAAGAGAGCTGGAAGGAAAAAGAGAGCGAAGGGGAGGAAAGAGGGAAAAATGGAAGGACTGAGGGAGAGGGATGACTGGAGAGAGGAAAGAAGGAAAAGAAAATATCAGGAAAAAAATGGGTCATAGTTGAAGACAAGGGGGGAAAGATTGGAGGGAAGGAGAGAGGGAGGGAGGGAAAGAGGGTTGGAGGGAGGGAGAGAAGGAAGGATGAATCGAGGCAAAAAAGAAAGAAAGCAAAGTGGGTAGGAAGGAGAGAGAGAGAGAGAGAGAGAGAGAGAGAGAGAGAGAGAGAGAGAGGGGGGAGGAAATGGAAATACAGGATAATTGAGAGAAAGGAGCAAGAGGATTGGAAAGGGAAGGGAGGTTAACTGTGCGTTGGCTGGATCACGGGGATAGATAGACAGATACTGTAGATAGATAGATAGATAGAATAGATAGATAGATAGATAGATTGGTGGATGGATAGGTAGACAGGCACACATTGATAGGAGCAGATAAATAGATAGCTGTTAAGTATAAGTGGTTCTGTAAACAAATAGTTGAAGACAGACTTACAATAGACAGACATATAGATAAATAGATAGATAGTCAATAGATGGATAATTAATCGGTTTGAGAGAGAGAGAGAGAGAGAGAGAGAGAGAGAGAGAGAGAGAGAGAGAGAGAGAAGGGTAGGAAAAGTTTGACGAATCTTACAGAGGGGCGGATCCAGGGGGGAATGGCTAATGTTGTGGGGGGGGGGGGTTGGGGTCGAGCCTCCCAAGCCGGGTTAATAAACAAAATAGGAATGGAGATTTTTTCCAAAGTTTCATATACATTGTTGAGAGAAAGAGAGAGAGAGAGAGAGAGAGAGAGAATGTATATATTAAACTATTTTTTATTACTCATCTTCTTACATATCATTCTCTTATTTACCTGCCCGTCTGTGTATCTTTTTACCTGCTTATATTCTTTATCTGTCCACCTGTGCTTACCTCTACAGTAGGTGTTTCATTGTGTTTGGCTGAATCTGCCGACATATCTGCTTATTTCCTCTTTTCCACTCTCTCCATTGTTCACACTTTTTGTTAAACTTTAGATTAGTGTGTTTTTACCTCGGCAGGAAGTCATGGAATAGAAGAGTAGGCCTATGTTTGTACCTCTTCCTCCTCACCCTAACTCCACACCCTGCCTCCTTACCCTCACACTCCACACTTCCCTCACACTTCTCTCTCAACCCCGCTCCTTTACATCCCACACCTACCCTTCCCTTCCCCCTCCACCCCGCTCCATACCTTCCCACCCCTCACACATCCTTCGTCGACTCCCCCACCAACATACACTTACCTCCACCCTCTACTTCATATTCCCCTCCACCTCTCCTCACATCCCACCCCATACCATCCTTTCCTTTCCACGAACCTCCCTTCCTCCGTCCTCCTCCTCCTCCTCCTCGTAATCGTCGTCGTCGTCGCTTTCACCCCATCCCCACTTCCATCCCCTAACCTTTACCCCAGCATTCCCCCTCTCCCTCACCCCCCCTCTCCTCCATCCTTTTCCCCCACTCTCCTCCTCCCTCACACCTGTTTCTCACATCCAACTTCCCGTTCCTCCCCTTCCTTCCCTTTCCCTTCCCTCCCTCTCCCTTTTCCTTCCCCCCCCTCTCCCCTTCCTTCCCTTTCCCTCTATCCCTTTCCTCGTCACTCCCACCCCCACACCTCGTCACTCCCACCCCCACATCCACCTTCCCACTTCTCACCCCTCCCCCTCCTCTTCCCCTCCCTCACTCCCTCCCCTCCTCCTCTTCCCCCTCCCGACGGCCCTAAATTAGATATCTTTAGAAGTCAAAATTGAAATCTCAGAATCAAGTATATTAAGTTGTGGAACCAAGATTTGCATATTGGTGTAATATCCGCGTCTTGCCGGGCCTGTGTGTGTGTGTGTGTGTGTGTGTGTGTGTGTGAGAGAGAGAGAGAGAGAGAGAGAGAGAGAGAGAGAGAGAGAGAGATTGGTGGCGTATGCTACTGATTGTGTGTGTATGTTTTTGTGTGTGTATTGTGATGGATGGTGCAAGGTGTGTGTGTGTGTGTGTGTGTGTGTGTGTGTGTGTGTGTGTGTGTGTGTGTGTACTTAAACATATTCCAGTTTGTACACGTGCTCCCGAAACAACTAGAAGTGGAAGCGAGGTTGACTTTTTTCCCTAAGAAGTTTGTTTGTGCCTGAGCTACTGAGTGCTTGACTGTGCTTGCAAATTTAACTGTGTGTGTGTGTGTGTGTGTGTGTGTGTGTGTGTGTGTGTGTGTGTGTCAATATCGCTGTCTCAGAAATACAATAGCTATCACCAAACGATTTTATTCAGCTGAGGAACACCATTAAGAATAAAAGGTAAAAAAAAATGGGTATTACTAACCCCTTCAGTACGAAAGTCATCATCATCGTCATGTCATCATCATCATCATCGTCGTCGTCGCCATCACATCATCATCATCATCAAGAATAATTTTGATCGAATGTACGCAATATTTTTCGATTTTATTTTTATTTTTTGGTTGAATGGGAGCACGATTAACCCTCTCACGGTCTTATCAATTCTAGTTTTATGAGCCTGGGAGTGATAATGATCCGGTAGGTTAAGTAGTGAGTACAGGTGTTATTCATTGTCTTGTAATTAGTGGTTGTAATTAAAATTGGGTTGTTTGATAGTAATGGACGGTAATTCCTCAGATCTATGGAGAGAGAGAGAGAGAGAGAGAGAGAGAGAGAGAGAGAGAGAGAGAGAGAGAGAGGGGGAGTCTAATTTTGGCTCCTGTAGTGTATTGGGTTACAGAGTGGTGCATTAGTCAAGCAGAAACCCCACACTGATGGCAAGTAGGTAGATAGGTAGGTAGGTGAGTAAGTAAGGAGGTATTTAAGTAGGTTGGTAGGTGAGTAGCTAGATAGGTAGGTGGGTATGTATGTACTTACAGTAGGGAGAGAAGTAAGTAGATAGGTAAGTAGTGATGTATTTAGGTGGGTAGGTGGGTACACAAGTAGATGAATAAGTAGGAGGATAAGTAGGAGGACAGGTAAAGAGGTTGGTAGGTACAAAGAAGTAAAAGGGAAAACACGCAGCAACAGACCTTATGGTGTTTGGGGGTCTGTTGCAGAGAAGACAGCGGGATGAAGGTAAGGACAGCAAAGCAAGAATGCTACGTGGGTAGGTAGGTAGGTAGGTCTGTGAGTCAGCAGGGAGGTGGATGGGTGAGTAGGGAGGCAGATACTGTATTTTAGCAACTGGTAGGTAAGGAAGAAAACATGATTGTAGGTAAACACTATATAGGCAGGGTGGGAAGTAGATGGGTTGGGAAGTTGGTATGTTTGTATGTGTATATGTATGTATGTATGCATGTGTATATGTATGTATGAATGTATGTGTGTATGTATGTATGTACAGTATATAACGTACTGTATGTATGTATGATTTCCTTCAGTTCGTCAGGCATTCCCCAGGTCGAAAAAAAAAAAAAATCATGCATTGTCGAAGGCGAAGTAAGAGGTTATCGTAGCGAAGGGGTTAATGGAAATACTTTTGTCCTGCTCATTATACGGCCTTTGCCAATGTACGTACAATTTTTGTCGTAAAAGTACTAAACACTAAATGATGTTTCCTCAGATGTACTTAAAATTTGTCTGGTTACTCGTTTTCTCTGGTTACGTATTTAGAGAAAACGTACTTCCATTATAGTATACTAGGGAATTATTTTTTGAGATACTGTTTTGTTCATTGTATAGGAATGATATCTTCTAGCGGATGTCATATTGGCAGAAGCTGGCATTTTACAGGTGTGATAACCTCATCATCATCGTAAACCTCCTTCTCCTCCTCCTCCTCCTGCTTATCATCATCATCATCATCAGCAGCAGCAGCAGCAGCAGTAGCAGCAGCATCTTCTCGTGGTGAGCGGGATCCAAAAGCAGGAGGGATAGGGGAATTATTATAAAAGTATCCAGCTAATATAGACCATGCACATTTTCATCATCATCATCATCATCATCATCGTCGCCGTCGTCGTGGTCGTCGTCGTCATCGTCGTCGTCGTCGTCGTCGTCGTCGTCGTCTTTCCATGTACAAGTGTGAGGACTTGCATCAGCATGCCTCTCACACATCAGCCAAGTATTTGAAATCTTGACTGCATTACACAAAGAACTTCATCTGCACAAAAGTAGTCCTCCCACATGTTTGTTTCTGTCAGCCCTTTTTAAATTAACTAATTAATAAGTATTCATTTACTTATTTATATTTTTTTCTTTGCAGGTGCACTTGGCATAACCCTGTTGGCTAAGATGCCAGTCCTCCATTCACTTTTATGTAAGTATTTGATAAACTTTTGTGTTCTGAACCACCTCTCTCCGATGATCAGTTGATTTAGCTTATTTGTTACCTCCAGATTGTTATATTCAATTTTGGAAAGAGTTCTCGGAGTGGAGTGGTTAACGAGAGCCACATCTAACCTTTGCACTGTAGTGCAAAGTCTGTGTTTCTACTCCAGAAAGACCATGTACCTCTTATGCTTTTGAAACGGGATTTCCGGAGGTCCAGGAACTTTCTATTTCAGCTTTCGCAGACTAACGCACAGTATTTCTGCACTTGTTTACTGTTACCAGTGAGCTCAAATGACCCAGATCTGAATTTTGACACACCCAAAACCATACCTGGGTCACTCTTTTTCAGAATATACATGGGTCTGGTGGTCTCGGGCCGTTGGTTTGGCCGTGATAAGAACTCGTCTGGGAGAGAAGGGTTTAAAAACAGGTTCCATTAAACTAGCAACCACGATTTTGTTTCCCTTTAATTTTTGTCATCGTTGACGGGTGCAGTGATCTGTTCTTCTCGTACTGAAGAGTTTATTGGAAATATTTTGACTTTTTAGTGGTAGTAAAGTTGTGTGGTTCTCTGGTGTGGATGGATTTAAGGAAGGAATATGGAGAGAGAGAGAGAGAGAGAGAGAGAGAGAGCAGGAGGAGGAAATCTCAACAGGAAAAGCGTTCGAAAATTGCGTAGGCAAGGGAGTTGGCGGTTTTCCTTCTCAGTTTTTCCTTGATTTTAAGATGTGTTCTCGCCAGTGTTATTTTGGCCACTTCAATACGATGACGTCCTTTATTTTCTATTTTATTCGTGTACTACCACACGATTTTATTCATCCTAGAAGAAAATTTTCGAACTGGGTTAGAGAATATGAAGGTGCTATGAGTTGAATACGTCGCCGAGGAAGAGCTGTTACGAAATCTCTCGAGTCACGAAAAAAAAGGGCCGTAATCTCATCGGTATAAGAGACTTCGCATCATCTCTTCCTCGACGATATATTTTACAGATTTCGATATAACATCCTTGAACATATTGTTAATTAACGCTGCAGTATGTCAGTTATAGATAGCAGAAGAGGCTACTCAGGTGTTACGTGCAAAATAAATCGCCGAGACGAGCCATTACGAACTCTCCAAAACTGAGGAAAACACCACTCTATGTTGACATGGATTCCGCTCGACCCTGACCAACCAAGAGAAGAATATGGAACGTGTAGCCTTTTTTTTTAATTATTATTTTCTATAGGGTCTGTGTAGTGAAAAAGGGTTGGATTCCTTTATAAACCGATGAGTAAGTTAACGTAGGAGTGTTAAAAGTGTCGAAGGGTTAGGTCTGTACCTGAGGCTGAGAATAAGGAAAGAATAATTTGTAATGTTTTCTTCCTTGTTTGACTATGCGTCCGCAAGAACAGGGTTGAGAACGAAGGAGAGAATGAAGACGAAAGGGACTGAGAATTAAGGTGAGAGAAACATACAGAAAAATTAAAGAAACTATGGAAGTGGGAAAAGCCGGGAAATAAAGAAAATGTGCGGAATGAAATTGAAGGAAATTGGGAAATAAAACTGAAACAGATTGAAAGTGAAGGAGACTGAGAAAAGCAAAGGAAGCAGAACATGAAAGTGAATGAAACGAAGATTGAAACTAAAGGAACTGGAGAATGAAAAATGAACGATACTGGGAAATAAATGAAGGAACCTGAGAATGAAGATAAAAGAGACCAAGAATCAAGATGAGGGAATAATTATGAAAAATGAAAGTGAAGTAGCTAGAAAGAAAATGACGTTGGCAGGGAATGACGGTAAAATTAAGAAAACTGAAAATCACAAATGAAGGAAACAGAGAAATTAAAGGGAAGGAAATGAAGAACGAAATTTAAAAGAGTGAACTACATGATGAGTGAATCGAGTGACAAAAAGTTAAGAAAAAGATGATTGGTCAAGAAAGAAAGCGAAAGTGAATGATAAACAGTTGAACCAAACTGAAAGACAACGTTTGCAAGAGAGTAAGTCAGACAGTAATGGTTGCTGACGAAAACAAGTAATGAGAAGAGTGCAGAGGAGTGAAAGAAAGCGACAAAGGAACGACTAATAGCGGACTGAGAGAGAGAGAGAGAGAGAGAGATGGTGTCCAACGTGGCTCTCAGATTGGCTGGAGTGTGTGGGAGGACACTGAAAAAAAAGTCCTCTGTTCTAATCCTCCTCGTCCTCTGCCTCTCCCTCTCCATCCTTCACACCGCCAGTCACTCCCGCCAGAACTTGGAGAGAGAAGCGAGAGAAAACAGAGAAGGGGAGGACGTCATAGTCACTCCTCAACTGGTGAAGGAAGCACTGGAGGAACTGCAGAAGACTTTTAGTAGCGTTGAAAGAAAGTGCGGGAAGATGGCGAGGCTTGGGGGCAACATAAACTGCGAGTGTGGCAAGAAGAAGTGCTCCATGGATGGTTCGAAGCTAATGTGTTTCGATCCAGTGGTCCGACCTGTTCCCGGGGATTGCCTTGCCTTGAACTTCGGCATTGGGTTCGACCTTTCTTTCGATGCTGCCTTGGTTAACTACGGATGTAGAGTCGTGGCCTTCGATCCAACCAACGCCAACATGACGGACAGGGTGTACGAAGCTACAGTTGAGGATACTGTCGTTCAGTCCCAAATTCGACCTCTCATCCCTGGCCGGAAGCTTGGTTATGCCCTCGCTCCAACCAGCAGCCGAAATCATGGTAAGAAGTTCTATGCGTTGGACGCTGGCCTGGCAAAGAAGGACTACACTCAAGTTCTGAACATCACCATTGACTCCATCCACTATTCTGCCAGCGTCGCAGCCTTCTTCACCTACCAGTCAATTGTGGAGCTCCTGGATAGCCCACGTGTTGACCTCCTCAAGCTGGACATCGAAGGCGTGGAGTGGGACGTCCTGGAGCAACTGGTGAAGTCCCCTGAAGCACCCCGCCTCCTGGAACCCGTGCGGCAGATCCTCCTGGAAACTCACTTCGAGTACCTCAACGGCAACTCCAACGCTGAGGAGGTGCTGAAAGGCTGCTGGAAGTCCCTGTACATCATCCACCGCCTGAGGGACTTTGGGTTCGCCATCGCTGCTTATGACCTCAATGACACGGGTCAAAAGTACTTCGTATTCATGAACGTCAAAATCCCTGCCTACCGAGAGTTGACACTGATCAAGATGGGAAGCCACCGAACTTGACACTGCTTGAGGAGGGCAGCCACAAGACTGACCATTGATAACAGTTATATGAAGGGTGGTGGTGGTGATGATAACGATGATGATGATGATGATGATGGTGGCGGTGGTGGTGGTGGTAGCTAGGGATAATAAAACACGGATGTACACAGAAAATAATATTACCTTTATTCACTACATTAAATAATAAGGCACGTAATATGTACACTCTTGTGACTCCAATTGTTGCACTTTTTAAACACAGTTATAGTCTTCCACGTCAGAGCCAAGTTTCCTAGCGAAGTAGAGAGATATGAAAATTATATAAAGTAAGAGATGTGAAAATTATATAAAGTTAAATGTTCAGATAGTATCCCTTTCCAATTTGTACTGATTTTAGAGGTTTTAGAGGCTTTGATTTGTGTAATTTTATTATTTTATGAATTGTAGTGGGAACAGGTGATTATTAAAGTTTATTATTTGTTGTTTATCTCTTGTTTGTAATTAAGTACAGGGGGGTTACCAAAAAGCTTTAGACATCAATTGCCAGGCTGTGTAGAATAAGCAAAATGGGTATCTTCCCAAAGCAGGGTGAATACATTGCGTAATAAGAATTCAGTAATTTGAGACAGCAGTTATTGAGATAGTATTTGAGACAGCATTAATTGACATACGGTAGTATTTGAGACAGCAGCAATTGAGATAGTATTTGAGACAGCATTAATTGACATACTGTAGTATTTGAGACAGCAGCAGTTGAGATAGTATTTGAGACAGCAGTAATTGAGATAGAACATTTATTCTGTTGGGCCATTTTTGCTGCCATTTTATTCGTCAACTGAAATATCTAAGGAATATTAACCCCAAAGCCTCGGGGGACGAAGCATCTATTTTACTCTACTCTTATTTCTCGAGGCCTGAAGAATATGATGCTCTCAGTGTAACATATACGTAGACCCAAAGGACAAATAAAGAAAAATGAATAAATACGAGTCCCCTGTTCAGTAAAGTAGCATTTTCATTTTTTTTTTTTTTTTGTCCAGCTTTCTCTTCGACTCAAAACTGTTATAGCGATATTCCCAAATTTATAGATATATACAGTGATACGTATTATATAATTTACAGGTCCAGTTGTCATTATTTTGTGTTGAAACGACGTAATACAAATAGTTTAGAGTATGTAAATGTGTATCTATGTATTATTTTGCCATATATTATTATTTATGCACTAACCTACGTACAGGGAGTATCTGGAGATTTATGTACAGCAAGGTAACTAATAATAATAATAATAATAATAATAATAATGATAATAATAGTAGTAATAATAATAATAATAATAATATATAAAATAGGTTCAGCATAATATTAGTGGTAATAATATAATTGCAGTATTAATGAAAAGATACTGGTGATGATAAAAACAACAGTAATATTAATGAAATAATTATCACTTTCAGTATAAATAATAATAATAATAATAATAATAATAATAATAATAATATATCGATTAAATAAATGTAGAGGCCGATCAGTGACATCAGGGAAAATCATGAATGAAAAATGAATACAACTGAAGACATCCTTGGTAACTGACATGAAGCATGATTGTGAAATGAAGGTAAAATGGGCTTCTTTTGAAAATAAATATGTTTTTTTTATAATTTTTTCATGTATAAATTATGACCTTCAGAGTTTAAATATTTTGAAAAGTATCTTGCGAAACTATTTCAAGCATTAATTTGACACAAGTTAAAATATATCGTGAGATTTGAAAAAGTATGATTTCAGATATAATTCCCTCATTTTAAAAAGCTGTATATACTTTAAGACATTTCTGTAGTATTTTAAAATTGAAATCTAGTATGTTTTAATCAAGATTATTTATACTAGATTGTTCATGCGACATCCCGGCAAATAAATCAGAAGTGTTGAAATCGCGTAAAAATTTTTGTTATCATGATTGCTTTGTAGTCCATTTATAGTTTCCTGGCAAAGTTGTCCCACACTTTTTTTAAATCTGATTGGCTGTCGTTATTGAATATGTTGACTGTGATGGTTGAAAATAATAACTGAAAGAAAATTAGTTACAAGTTTCACCAAGTCATGGCTCATCATTCAAGGTGAGGGCGTGACCTAATTTTGCTAGGTTGAAATAATTGTAATGCTGTGTCGTTTTGGAGAGTTATGTTGATTGGACTCTATTTTTACCCAGCCAAAGTAACTGGACTGTAGTATCACCAAGTAAGAAATAAGTGGTTTTGCCAGGTTGTTTGTAAAGCAATCTATACTTCTGCAGATGTGGTAATAATAGTACTAGGGTTTTGCCAAGTTAAAATGATTGGACAGTAGTTTAGCCAGGGTGAAATAACTGGACTACAGATTTAAGTTGACGTATATAACTGGAATATAGCCAAGGTGAAATAACTGGACTACAGATTTAAGTTGACGTATATAACTGGAATATAGCCAAGGTGAAATAACTGGAGTACAGTTTTAATAATCAAATGGAGTATAGTATAGCTGAGTTTAAATAAATTGGTTGATAGCCTTGACGTTGATAAATCCTTAAAGGGGATTGGAAGACGGATTATTCAGATTATCTCTACTTATTTACAGCTTTGGAGAAATGCAAAAAATACTCCACTTACACCTCTACAACATATAAATCCTCGTGTAACACCTATAGTCTCCGCGAAAAGCACCTTATAAATAAAACTATATCCCTAAGCGCTCTATTTTAAAAACCTCCTCCGGCTCTACACACCTTTAAAGCTCGTTGCTGTGGTTACTATGGAAGGCGTTAATGGTAGGTCAGGTAATGGGCTGCTCAGGGTTCTTGGTTGTCTTGGACGTCTTTTGGTTTTTGTGTTAGGTTGTCTTGATTTTGCGAGTTATCTTTTTCTATAATTATTTCTTTTGTATTTCTGCTCTCTTGGATTTTCTATTATGGTGTCTTGATTTTGAGTATATGATCTATTTTTGGTAGTTGTTTCTTGTGTATTTTCTTTCTGCTTTTGTTACTCTGTGTTTTCTTCATATATTGTTTGGGGTCTTGATTTTGTTAATTTTCCTTTTGATTATCATTCTTTTGAATTTTCTTTCTGCCCCAATTATTCTCTGTTTTTGCTGTACGGTATATTTTTTTCGTTTTTTTTCAGTTCATCTTTTTATCGTAACTGCACATCTTTTTTCTCTGTTTATTTGCTTATTTGTTTACTTAATTTGCATTACTTATTTCATATTGTGTGTTTTTTTATTTACTTCTGTACCTATTTACTTATTTATCGTCCTAATAGGCCTATACTGTTGATGTGGAATTATGACAGATTAATTTTTAATAGTAAAGTATGTAAAAATATGACGTATTGGTCTTGAGTTATGAATTAATTTAAAGATTTTGATTGTGAGTTTTGCTGTCGGTTTTATTTTTTATTTTTTTCCGCCTTGTCACAACCCTCGTCCTTGTATTTTTTTTTTCCCTTGATTGTCTTGATTATCTTTATTCTTGTTACCATATAATTTGTTTTGAATGTTAATTTTGGTAATATTCTTGAATTTCTATGCGTTTTATTACCAGTTTGTTTCTCTGTTGTAGCTTATTTTTCGTTCTTTATATTTTCTGTCATTTCCGGTAGTTTATAATATTTTTTTGTTTTTCTGCTTTTCCATGATTTTGTGTCTTTGAATATATCGTTAAGGATTTTAATAATGTTAAGTGTTTCGTTGCTGGATATTTGGCGTTCATTATTTATTTCAATGTAAGTAAAAAAAAAAAGCTTAAACTTCTACTAATTGCTTATTGTATTTTTCTTCTGCGCGTTTCCGTCACTTTCCTTTATTTGTAAATCCTCCATCCTTCTCTACTTTTATGTATCACTCATCATATTCCAATTTCCTCTCTCTATTTCTCCACTTATTCTTTCCCTTCCTCCTTCTCTCCTTTCTCTATCCTTCCCCCGTCTTCTCTCCACCTTCTTTTTCCTTCCATTATATCTCTCCATCATCCATCACTGTCCATTCATCGCTGTCAGTCTCTCCCTCCTCCTCCCAGTTTCGTCCCTCATTCTCTCCATCCTCCTCCTCATTCTCCCCTCCTCCTCTCCACCCCTCCATCCCTCCGCTCCTCCAGCTCACGCCAGAAGGAGCTGCTCTGCTGAATCTGGAGCGTCCATGAGCTTGACGAGACCGAAGAAGGTGGAGGGGTGACGCTTGATTGGCCGAGTAGTTTGGTCCAGGTCTCGAACACTCACTGCCGCGTGCTGTAGGGGGTTAAGTAGGTAGATTAGTTAGTAGGTAGGTGCAGTAGACGAGTATATAAATTGTGCACATAAAGACAGATGGATAGATAGATGAAAAATAGATTGATTGATGTCGATGGATGTAGGATGGGCCGTGTGTTTTTAGGCCAGATCACAAACACTTAATGCCGCGTGCTGTCGGAGTTAAGTACATAGATCAGCTGATAGGTAGATAGACAGGTAGACAGGCTTACTGGTTGACTGGAAGAGAGTGAGAGTAACAGAACACACATAGTTACATTGAATTAAATACTTTCTTGATGTATGGATGGCTGTATTCTTCACCTGATTGATTCACTATTAAATATAACAGCAGATGGAGGGACAGGGAGGTGGGTAAACGCGGACGTATAAAAATCAGGGAAATGAAAGTGGTGATCGCAATGACGGACATAAAAAAGAAGAAGTGAAAATAAAAGTAGTGATCGTAGTGACGGACGTATAAAATCATTGAAATAAAAGTTGTGATGGCAGTGAAGGAGGTAAACGCTGGCTGATAGGTACCCTGGGTAGGTAGGAGGTGCCCGAGGTGTGGCAGGAGGGTGAGGGGTGTGTGGGGGCGACTGCACACTCCAAAACAGGGATGTCGTCAACGAGGATCTGGAACCCGCTGCCGTAGGTACCCGTCTCGTATAGAACCTGTGCGGAGGAGGATGGAGAGTTAGTTCGGGATGCGAGGGTGATCTGGGAAGGTTGGGAAAGAGGTTGGAGAGTTTTTTGGGATGTGCGGGGAACTGTAGGTGATTAGGGAAGGTAGGGAGAGCTGGGAAATGAGTGTTATTTGGGCCGAAGGATAGGGAGGGAGTTAGTTTTGGGTGCGAGGGTGATCTGGGGAAAAAGAGATTGAAGAGTCAGTGGGGGTGTTTGGGGAGCTGTAGGTGCTTGGGAAAGGTAGGGAGAGCTGGGGAATGAGTGTTAGTGTGAGTTGAAGGATGGGGAGTGAATGAGGAGTCAGTTTGGGGTAGGAAGGTGATCTGGGGAGTTTGGGGAGGTTGTGAAAGAGATTGGAGAGTTAGTAGGAGTGTTGAAGGAACTACAGGATATTGGGGAGGATAGGTAGAGTTGGGAAATAAGTAAACTAGGTGGAGGGGGTGGGGGTTGTGAGAACTGGAAATGGGGAAGTGGATGGGGTCAGATTGGGGTGCAGGGAAGATGTTAAAAAGTACATCTTGAAGAGTCTCACTTAAAAATTATGTAATATATTAAGTACACAGAAAGATTGAAAGGTAATGTACAGTCGCAGTTGTATTTGGAGAGAGAGAGAGAGAGAGAGAGAGAGAGAGAGAGAGAGAGAGAGAGAGAGAGAGAGAGAGATTAGTGTGTAGCTGACTTTTCACTTCTGAAGAGGACTTTTAAAGTTACCCTCAAACATTTCATCCTGTTTTCTGTCCAGTCATCTAATCACACACACACACACACACACACACACACACACACACACACACACACACACACACACACACACACACACACACACACACACACACACACACACACACAGGACCCTCAACAAAAAATATATATAACTTTTGATAATAGTAAGGTCAGTGTTGTGATTTTATCTCCAAGCACTGCAGTATCCCCCGAACCTACACACACACACACACACACACACACACACACACACACACACTTAGGTCATTTTACGGGATTAAATAACTCTTAAGCCTGATGACGCCATTGACCTTGCACACAGAGACGCATCGTGGGGGAGGGTAATTGTCTTTGCTGTGTATGTATGTTTACTTGTGGTTTTATGTGCGCACAGGAACGCGGAAGGGTGTACATGTCAAACCGCACATGGCCACATTTAGAGTTGGCTTACATACGTGCGCTCATACAAAATGCTTACATATATACATACATACATACGTAAATACACACACACATAAAATAGTAAAGGTGATTTATTGTGATTGATTGATTGATTGATTGTGTGTGCGTGTGTGTGTGTGTGTAGTTGTGTACTTTATTATTACGTAAGTGTGAACATATAGAGCAGTTTGTATACACACACACACACACACACACACACACACACACACACACACACACACACACACACACACACACACACACACACACACACACACACACACACACAGTCACTCATTCCTCTCTCTCTCTCTCTCTCTCCACTTGCGTTTAAATAAGATTATGATGATGGATGATGACACATACACACACAGCTTTTCATCATCATCTCCCTTTCCATTCTCATCTCTCTGTTTTGACGTGTGTGTGTGTGTGTGTGTGTGTGTGTGTGTGTGTGTGTGTGTGAGAGAGAGAGAGAGAGAGAGAGAGAGAGAGAGAGAGAGAGAGGTACGTTGTGTGAGTTTGGTTACGTGTATGTATCCTTGCGTTTTTATTTGTTTGCGTGTGTATGTGTGTGTGTGTGTGTGTGTGTGTGTGTGTGTGTGTGTGTGTGTGTGTGCTTGCTTGTGTGTTTATTTTCCAAGCTACTAGGCGGTTTGTTTACTCTCGTCGATCTCTGAAGCGTTCTTTCATCCGTAATTGAT
Source organism: Coenobita brevimanus (assembly GCF_032717465.1). NCBI lineage: Eukaryota > Metazoa > Arthropoda > Malacostraca > Decapoda > Coenobitidae > Coenobita > Coenobita brevimanus. The sequence continues at coordinate 7,125,007 of NC_136971.1, read as the reverse complement.
ATTGGAGGTTTTCTGGACACTACGGTAACACAAATTGTAGAAAACACACACACACACACACACACACACACACACACACACACACACACACACACACACACACACACACACACACACACACACACACACACCTGGGCATACAGGTAGTAGAGTCCAGCTTCCTTGACCACCACTGTGTCTTCATCGAGTGAGTACTTGCGTGTGAGTCCAAGGTTATTCATCCAGACGGCGGGCACCCATGAGTGTTGACTTACGCCCTGACCTGAGGAGAGAATGAGTAAGTGTGAGTAAAGGGTGAGGGAGAGTGAGTAAGTGTGAGTAGGGGGTGAGGGAGAATAAGTATGAGTAAGGGATGAGGGAGAATAAGTGTGAGTAAGGGGTGAGGGAGAATAAGAGTAAGTGTGAGTAGGAGGTGAGGGAGAATAAGAGTGAGTCAGGGTTAAGGGAGAATTAGAGTGAGTCAGGGGTAAGGGAGAATAAGAGTGAGTAAGGGGTGAGGAAGGATAAGAGTGAGCAGTGGGTGAGGGAGAATGAGTAAGAGGAGTAAATGGTGACTTCAGGGTTAGGTGGTAAGTGGTGAGTAAGAGATGTTTAATAGTAAGTGGTGAGTATGATTAAGTGGTGAGAGACATGGGAAAAGGGTGGGTAATGTATGAATTAATGATAACGGATGAATAAAAAAAAAAATGAATGGTTAAGGTTTCGGATAATCGTAGACAAATTATTCACTACTAGAAAATATATCAGAATATATCTTAAAGTCTCACATGGCAAGCTTAATATGCCTTACATTCCTAGTCAATTTATTCTCCTTGACGCCAGCGATTAAGTTGATGAATATTATAAAGTAGACGCAATTCTTTGAAGATGGAAACGTCTTATGTAGTTCCTTAAGATGGCTTCTGTTTTAGTGAAGAGGGTTACTAATCTCTGTTTTTTCTAGTTCGAAAATTCCTTTGAGATAAAAATAATCGCCAGGTGATAAGAATAAGATTTGAAAGGCGTTATCGTAATGAAAAAGTTTTATGATCATGCACATCTAATCCTGGTCATTGTCCTGTTTGTAGATAGATAGATAGGTAGGCAGGTAGGTAGGTAGATAGATAGATAAATAGACTGATAGATAGATAAGTGATAAATTAGTTTATGATGTTCGTACCGTGCCTGGTGGAGTTGTCAGCTACGAAGTGGGCGAGGGAGAGGACGGGGCGGGCACGGCGGCGGCGGCGGCGACCATGCTTGTTGCGACGTTTGCGCTGGTTGTCCTGCGAGGTGTGTGTGAGAGAGAGAGAGATGGTTAGGAGGGGGGAGAAGAAGCAAACGTCAGGAAGGTAAAAGGGGAGGTAAGGAGGGGAGATTTGGAAGATGGGAGAGGACAGGTTAGGTAGGGGTGTTGTAAGAGGGAGAGGAAGGTGGGGAGAGGAGAAAACGAACAAAATTTGGATACCGATAAATACAAGGAGGAAACCAACACTAATTCCATATCCTGCAGTTGTTGACATAGAGGTATTTACTGTATATACACCCCAGTTTTCTGATTGGTACTACGGTATTTACTGTTTGTACACACGGTTTTCTGATTGGTACTGTAATGTAATAGGGCAGATAGGAAATATTAGCTTCTTGGTACATATCTCATGAGTCGGCTTAAGACTGTTATTAAGAAACTGAAATGTTGAAAGTCTGGTAGCACCCAGTTCGTGACGGTCATGTAACAAACAATGATGAGTAGCTGGTATGATTAGCCCTGCATGCCACGTTAGGGAGTGATTGGAGCAGCGAGGCAGAGAAGACAGACGCGGTATACTCCAATCAGGGGTGCTCAAAATACCGTCAGATACTGGGACGGACATGCTTACAACTTGGCAACCTCAGTTTTAATTCCTTAAAGCCGATGACTTGTTTTATTGATTTGGTCTTGCTGCCTCCAGACGATTTTCCTCAGCTTAAGCGAGAAAGGGTAGCAAGACTATTAAGCTTCTCCAAGTCGAAAAGCCTCTCGTAAGCTGAATGTAATCGTATGAATGTATCAAGAATAAAAATTACAACGACGTAATTGAAGTGGTAAAAAATACAGCCCTCACTATTTCTTTAGATTACGCCTTACCTGTGCCGTGCCTCACCTACCTGCCGTGTCAAACTTACCTTAGTGAGTGAAGTGGCAGGGCGTGATGAGTACCCTGTCTGTGGCCTGGTGTATGCGAGGGGTCCCTGTTGCACCACCACGCGGTCCCTGGGGGTGTCTGGCAGGGGGGGTGGCTGCGGCTGAGGCTGGGGCACTACCAGGTTCAGAGTCACATCATACCCGTCGTCAGGGGAGGTGGCCTGGGGGTGTGGGGGTGGGGGAGAGGAGGAAGGAAGGGAGAAATAGGATGGAGGGAGAAAGGAGTGGGGTTACGTGGGTTAGGATGCAGGAAAAGGAGAAAGAGTTAGGGAAGGATGGGTGTTGGAGAGAACAGGGTATGGTAGAGTTGAGAGGAGGTTAGGAACTCATTAGGAGATTATGATGAAGAAAGATTAGATTACATTAGGACAGAGTAGGTAGGACAAAACAGAGCAAGACAGGGTAGGGTAGGGTAAGGTGGAACAGAGCAGAGTAAGGCAGGGGTCAAGCAGGGTAGGTAGGGTAGGATAGGATAGGATAGGGTAGGACAAGGAGAAAAGCATCACACAGTTAGTCACTTCTGTTAATTTGAAAATAAAACTCGATAACACTTAGTTCACTCCGGTACCGCTTTGATGATAGGGATATTATAGAGAGAGAATTGCAGTTAGATAAACAGAAGCCAGAGAGATAAACATGGTTGGCAGACTAATTTTACGCTAATATATACAAGCACAAACAATGTATTTATTCAGATATTATAAGTCAGGGACAAACAATTAACTAAACTCAAGGTAAACATAAGAAAGCCCTAAAGGAATGGTAAGATTGAAGACAGAATAATAATAGTAAATCTAGATTTACACACACACACACACACACACACACACACACACACACACACACACACACACACACGAATGAAAAGAACCACAAAGAACTGATACAGGATAAGGAATCATTAAAATCGCGCCAATACGATGACCCCTATTCTTGCTGGCACCAATCGCTTTTACTCAGGGAATAACAGAGACTGAAGGGGTACTGAAGTGGTGTGAAGCTGTATTCGTGTAACTCCCTCTTTCTGAGGTAATTACAGTGGTCTGGTGGTAGCAAGGACAAGCATCCATCGTACTGAAGTAATGAATGGTCTTATGTAACCCCCATATGCTTTTTGGCTAAGGAGTACACATACAGATACGTACAGGTAAACATAATGATGTACACACACATACTTACAAATATATGCTCACACTGACGCATATACCTGCATACATACATACATACATACATGCATACACATAAAGATTAAGCCTAGGGACTCATAAGCATAAACACACTTATAAGCATTAACAACACACACACACACACACACACACACACACACACACACACACACACACACACACACACACACACACACACACACACTAGCTGTAGTACAAACAAATGCATCTACAGTATACACAGTTACAGGCAAATTACACAAACACACTTAACTCAAACACACACAAACGGACCCTAGCGCTAAGAGCAAGTGCACACAAGGTTAAATACGCACATAAATGCGTACATGTAGACAGCACACCCACGCACACTCATAAATAAGAGACATTGAAAGGTTAGACGAGATGCAGGGAGAGAGAGAGAGAGAGAGAGAGAGAGAGAGAGAGAGAGAGAGAGGAGAAGAGATGATTAGAAGGAAGAGTAAAGGTACAGATAATGGCTAAATAAGTAGGGAAGAGAAAGGAGGAGAAAGAGGAAGAGGAGGAGGAGGAGAAGGAGAAGAAGAAGAAGAAGAAGAGGAGGAGGAGGAGGAGGAGGAGGAGGAGGAAGCACAGTTTGACAAAAGAAAAGAAAAAACACAAGAAGAAGCAAATTATCTTTCATATCACAAGGAGACAAACACCCTAACCCCTTCAGCCCGATGACGTGTTTTGTGCTTTATTCTTGCTCACGTCTTTATTTAACTAGGGAGAGTTTTTTCCCTTTTTTTTTATATTTTTTCTTTTCTGTTTTTTATTTTTTCGACTTTTTCTTTTCTATATTTTCTTTGTTTTTCTTTCTCTTTTCTGTTTTTCCTTTTTCATTTGTTTTTTCCCTTTTTTTAAATATATATTTTTTCTTTTTTCTTTTCTACTTTCTCCTTTTCTTTTCTATATTTTCTTTGTTTTTCTTTCTCTTTTCTGTTTTTCCTTTTTCATTTCTATTTTTTTCTTTTTTCTTTTTTTGAAGGGGATGGTTTAGGTATAGTCCTCATCCACCCCTGATCCACAAGGGGTCTCCCAGAAGGTGAATAAAATCGTCTGGTGGTAGCGGGAATAAAGTGAAGTATGCCATCAGGTTTCGAAGCAAGATCTAAAAAAACGCAAGCACTCAAAACCAGGAGGAAAAAGCCCTGAAGAAAACACATCAAATATACGAACAAAAAAAAGACAAAAAACAACCACAAGTATTAGATAAAACAAGCAATTCACAAGGACACAAGAACAGGAAGAAAATATCCCCATAAAACACACACATACAGAAAAAAACAGCCATTTCCGATATATGGTTAAAAGGAAAAAGTTCACAAGGGTACACAGACTAAAACACTTCTATAAAACAAACACACTGAAGCAAGGATTTCTCCTTTACACAGGAGGAAAAAAAAGCCCTTAAAAGCACACAGACGAGGACAAACACCTATGAAACACAGAAAAAGTAAGGACCCTTAAAAAAAAACACACACACAGACAACGACACAGATAAATAAACACAAGTATCCCACAAACACTCAAAGCAAGAACAAACAAGGACACAGATATGTACAAATCAACCCACAAACACTCAAAGCAAGAACCAAACCCTGAAAAACACATAGAAACAAGAACTTACAAGCAAAGAAAAAACTGTAAAGGCACGTGATAAACAAGCAGCCTAAAGGAACAAAAAAAAAAGTAAAAAAATAAATCACAGAAATACAAAGCGTGCGAAAATAAAACAAAAACCATGTCCTCCATTGAAAAAAAAACAAGGAAACAAACACACAAAACAAAAATTAAAGAAAAAAAAACGTAAAAGTGTAAGAAGGAGAAAATAAAAACAAAAAGAAAGAGACCAAAGTGACCTAACCACCGTCATAAACTAAAAGCAAGCAAACACCATCCCGCAGCCACACAGAAGCAGCTAGTCACACACACACACACACACACACACACACACACACACACACACACACACACACACACACACACACACACACACACACACAGAAGCTGGCAGTTACAAGCCTACAGGGGCGCTCTTGATATGATAGCCAGGCATATTGACACACACACACACACACACACACACACACACACACACACACACACACACACACACACACAAAGTAAGAATAAAGTAAGATAGAAAGAAAGAACAGTGGAAAGGAGAGTTTTGAGGGAGAGAGAGGGAGAGAGAGAGAGAGAGAGAGAGAGAGAGAGAGGGAGAGAGAGAGAGAGAGAGAGAGAGAGAGGGAGAGGAACCACACAAACACACAGGAGAGAATAAACAGTTAGGAGTGAGAAGTGGACCAATTAAGTGAACAAGGACGAGCAGACACATACATAAATACATATATACTCTCTCTCTCTCTCTCTCTCTCTCTCTCTCTCTCTCTCTCTCTCTCGCTACTACCTTGACCCTGGTATCGCGGTACTGCACAGAGACCGGGCTTGTGTTAGAGAGACCAGGCCGCTGCTTTGGTCTCGGTCTTGCCCTCGTTCCAGACCCGTGCAAGCTCTGGGGGCACGTACACCGGTTAGTGGGGGCGTGCTGGGGGGGCAGGGGGGCGGGGGGAAGCTAGGGGGCACGTAGGAGGAGGGGGAAGGGAGTTTTAAGGGCATAAGTAGAGGATTTTTTTTTTTTTTTTTTAGAGGAAGAATATAGGGAGCTTTGATGATGATGATGGTGGTGGTGGTGGTGCAGGGAGTGGAGGGAACTTTGGTGGTTGATGATGATGATAATGATGATGATTGATGATGATGATGATGGTTGTGGTTGTAGAGGAAGGAGAGGAGGGAGCTTTGGTTGTTGATGATGAAGATAATGATGATGATGATTGATGATGATGATTTGGAGGAGGAGGAGATCTCAAGGAAGAGGAGGACACCTAGAGAGTTCTTAAGAAGGAGTAGGAGGGTAGGAAGAAGCCTTTGAGGATGTGGAGGAGGAGTGTAAGGATCTTTAAGGACCAGGAAGGTAGCCGGTACTTTCTTGGGGCAGAAGGGCAAGGAGGCGCCAAGGAAGATGGATAGGTGTTGTGTAGAGGTGTAGGTGTTGTGCAGAGGTGTAGGTGTTGTGTAGAGATGTAGGTGTTGTATAGGGGTGGTGGTTTTGTGTAGAAGTGTACGTGTTGTGTAGAGGTGTAGTGTTGTGTATGGGTGTAGATGTTTTGTAGAGATGGTGTTGTGTTGTGTAGGTGTTTTGTAAAGGCGTAAGTGTTGTGTAGAGGTGTACATGTTGTTTAGAGATGTAGGTGTGTGTAGGTGTAGGTGTTTTGCTGAGGTGTCGGTGTGTATAGATATTAACTCTTCAGTCCGGCAACGTCTATTAAATTCTTGCAATTACCAAACAATTTTTTTTTTCTTTGGAAGGCGTTTACCAAAGTGGAAGATGTTTACCGAACTGGAAGGGATTTACCGAATTAGAAGAGATTTACCAACTGGAAGAATAATACATAACCTTCAATAATCGCTTCAGTACGAGACGCCTGCTATAAGTTTCATGAAATGGCCTGGAGCTATACCCCTTTCGCTGGAACCTGGCCTAGATTTTCGTCCCTTGTCTATTTCACGTTATTCAGTGACGGGGAAAGACAGTGCTTCGGCTCTGTATTCCTTCCATAGCACTTCTTCACGACCAGTATCTTATTCAAGTGTTAATTTCCTGTTACCACTCAGCATTCAGGATGGAGAGATGGCAATTTTAGGCCAGGTTAGAGTGAAAGTGGTATAGGAAGAACGACCCGAGGAAGACGTCACCTGATTTAAGGGGGACGAGAGTGGCCGCCCTAACCTGATTACAAGCGTCTGGCGCCAAGAAAATATGTCATTCATATCAACGTGGCGGAGAGTTTTGTATTTTCGTAGCTTATTTCCCCTACCTCAGTGGCAGAGTGTGACTACTACGGTTCTGCATCTTTTCCATGGCACTTCTTCGTGACTCGCACCGTATTCTAGTGTTAGTCTGGTGTTACGTCTTAGCGATATGGAGTGATGGCAGTTTTGCGCCTATACTCCCATTAACTCAGCTTGACCCAGTTTTTTCCCTTTTGCAGCTTATTTCTCGTAGGTCACTGTAGAAAAAAGACAACACAGCGGCTCAGCATCCTTTCCATAGCTCTTCTTCGTGACTGGCATCATATTCTAGTGTTAATCAGTTGCTACAAGTCAGCAGTCTAGGTGGAGAGATGGCAATTGTAGGCCAAGTTAGAGTAAAAAGGGTATAGTTAAAGTGAACGGAATAGTTAAGATTTGTCATATCGTCGGAAGAGTAACGCTGAACACGCGAGGTAAATTTATTTTATTTTTATTTATTTATTTTTTTTATGCCATCAGGTATCATAAGCGAAAATCTTACTGCGTATATGTCCACTGAACCAAAGTCGGATTTTTTTTCGCCATTGGTATTTACTCTACTTATATATTCAGTTACTGTGATGGAAAACGCAATATCACAAACATGAATTGTTTTAAGAAGGCAACAGATAAGCATATTTATAAAACACAGCTGAAGATAATTATGTGTGATGATACAGGAAGACTTACGGCCACACTTTGAATGCTTCATGGCGCTGTGATACCAAGACACGTGTGATTAGAGTGTTTGCGTTGGAGGCAGGCCCCGTGAAAACAAAATCGTGCGTCACAATGTACCATACGTAAGTGCATTCCAAAGGCAAGTGTGGTGGTGCCGGGTTTCAAGGGTAGTGTTCATCCCGGTTGTTCCAGAGAGAGAGAGAGAGAGAGAGAGAGAGAGAGACTAGCAGCGCAGATTATGTACTGGTACTTCCACCCCTCAAAAATGGACTATATAATTATTTGACATCGAGGAGCGTTTCTTGTGGGAAGGAATCGTATGGTGTTGCCGTAAACTGGGAAGTTGGCGATTGCAGGACCAAAGGGTCTAGAAACTACAAGAGTGTGTAATTTAACTTTGCGTGTGTGTGTGTGTGTGATCCGTGAAACCTGATCAGGGTGCAGACTTATGAGAACACGTGAAAGGACATACTACTATTTATGTTCACCCGTAATGGGCTCAGTGTAAATGTTGGCAGTGTGAGTGCGTGAATGTAAAAGCAAAAAACAGAAATAAAAATGCATACAGGTTCCCCTTGCACCGAAGAACACGAGAATTATGAATATCTATATACATTTTCAGCCCAGTCTCTTTACATATATACAGTCCATACATTCATACATGCACGACGTAACGCCAGATTTTGCCAAGGGTTTGTAGAATTCTGTTAACCTTTTTTGCAAGGTTAATGAAATGATTCTCTTTACTGATCGGTGTTTGAAGTGTCCCTAACGTTTTGGTGTTGTAATTTTGCCTTTTGTTAAACTGGATGTAAAGCTGGATCATAAATTCTTGAACAGGATGTAAAAAAAAATCAGTAATTCGCTCATGTAACAAGCTAACATCATTGCAGCATATCATGTGGGATTTAATCATGAAAATTATACCAGACTACTCCACTGTACGTTTGTAGCCGCGGTAATGTGTCTTTTTGCCTCTATATCAATCATTACTTCATCGGACATTTCGTGTTTTCAGTATCTTTAATCCTCATACTGAATGATAGGAACAATGGGCGTTCGTAAATGCAGTATTTTTCCCTCCTAAGTTGCAATGCCTCCCCTGCAAAGAAAAAAAAAAAAAGTCAATTTAAATCTCACATAAAGACCAGAATTTTCTCGACATTATCTCGTATTCTTCGGCGCAGGAAAGATGTCTGTGTGGAAGGATGGAGGAGGATGGTGTACAGTAGAAGCGGTTATTATATTACAGTTACAGAGAGGTCGTTTGTGGTGGCGTTTGTACAGAGGCTACAGGGGAAAACAAAAAGGGTGTACATGTAATACAAACAGGAGTACATGTAACAGGTATTCATGCAGAGCGTTCCTGTACAAAAGTAACACCCGGGAAGTACATTTGGTTTTATTGCAGTTGTGTTTCACTTTTGTAATGCGTTTCTGGATCAGAGGTGTACTTTTACGTCCGCTGTAGGTCTTGTATTCTTGACACCAGGGACCAGGGACTTTTTATTTATATATTTATTTATTTTTGCTTATTCCTGCTGCTGTGAGAGGATTTTACATGAGTTAGGAGAGAGTGTTTGTAGTGAAGGGATTTATGAATGCCACAAACCCCCTTCAGTTCGAAAAATCTCAGCCAAGCAGAATAAAACCGTCTGTAGGTAGCGAGAATGAAATGAGAAAAGACGCCAGCATATTAGAGGTTAACCCCTTCAGGCTGGGGATGTCTTTTGCATTTTCATTCTTGTTCACTCCGGATGATTTTTATGTTTAGGTGAGACATTTCGAATTGGGGGCGTTTGTTAGTCAACCTCTTCAGTACGAGAGGCCCATTCCCAGTTGAATAAAATGATCTGCAGTAAATTTAAATATAAGGTCATTGTAGTGAAGAGGAGAAACAGCATTATCAAGTCTAAAGCACAACTGGTCTGACAGGTAGCCGTCACTTGACTACTTACAAGATATACATAGTGGTTAAAACAATCACCCAACTACTGTTATTATTATTAATATTGTTTTAATCAGTTCTACCCACACGTTAAAACCAATGATGCAATAAAACAGTGTGGATGCTGAGTTAAATTTTGAATAGGCTGATATCACAAGCTTCAAATAATACCTGTTAATCCTACGAAGATGTTAACGGATGAATCTCAGCGGAAGCCAATATAGAAAAAAAAAAAAAAAAAAAAAAAAAAACGCAATTGGTACTTTTATCATAGTTACCCGTATATTTAAACTTTTCTCTAACGTTCAGGTCTGTTTTCTATGGTTGCTTTGGGCAGGCTTCCACACACACACTGGGTACCTTACTGTACTCCTATGGCCTCTCTTACCTTAGTTCTGGATCGTCGTCGGGTTATTTTTCCGTTGCCTCCCAAGTCCCTGGTTCTGAGGGAAGAAGCTGGTCGTTTCTTGGGCACCCACAAGTTGGATATTCTGGAGATATAGGGTGAAAATGAGAGCGATGGTGGAGGTGGGTTAAGGTGATGTGTAACCAGGATCACATATAGTGGATCCTGCATGTACTTACATTGCTTCGTTTTCTTATATATATATATATATATATATATATATATATATATATAACGCCTAACGTGAAATACAATGTATTGCATTAGATCGGATGTATAATGAGACTGTGTTGTACTTACGTGGTTTATTTCTCTATGAGAGGACAGTTATTCTAATGTGCAACTCGGGCTTTATATATATATATATATATATAATCAGAGGAACGAACATTAAAATAATTTTCCAGTTTTTGAAGGTGTTCCAGTGTATAGGCTAATGACAAAACTGCGTAAATGGGAATGAGGATACAGGTAATATTTATTATTATTATTATTATTAAAATTGCGTTATAAAATTTTATAAAATAAACTGAAAGACAATAAAAAACAAAACCCAGAACAGGCAAATGTGTCACTGGATCATGAAGAATAAGATGGTATACTGAAACGGAAATAAAGTTTGGTAATGTACATAAAATATTATTATTATTATTATTATTATTATTATTATTATTATTATTATTGTGCGTTTCTTTTAGTTATTTAGTGGACAGACAAAATAAGACTATAGATGACAAATTACCTGAGAGAAGCGAGATGGCAATATGCATGGGATAATATTTGTAATGCATTTATCGTATATTTTTATGGGACAGACAGGAGAAGACTGAAAATAATGGTGTACAGGTAAACAAAGAAAGTCTGACAAAATGCATAAAAATAATCATAATGCATTTATTTTAGTTAACCCTCTCAGTGCGATGACGTCAACATTATTTTATTCGTGCTGCCGCCTGACGAGTTAATGTTTTTTATTTTAAGATTTAATGTTTAATAATGTTGAATAATTATGCTGTATCTCTTTCCTTCCTAGTTTTTTTTTTTTCTAAGCTATATATATGTATGTGTATGTGTATATATATGTATGTACAGTATGTGTTTATGTTTGTATGTATGTGTGTTTGTCTATCTGTCTATGTATGTATGTGTGTATATGTATATGTTTTGCAGGTATGTGTATGTATGCACGTGGGTGTATGTACCTATGTACGGTACTGTATATGTGTGTATATAATAGGCAGCTCTGTATGCTCAAGCCATGTTTTACGGATTGCTTCTGACTCTCTCCTATTTAATAAGATCTGGGCTTAGATAAATAGAACACATGAGTTATCCCTACCATGAGAGTGTCAGTGGCATCGATATTAACACAGGCTCCTATGACCCACCCAAGCAATATCGTCTGGTGTAAGCTGGAATAAAATAATACCAGAAGAGACGCAGGTATGAGAGGGTCAATAGGCTGAGTTTATTGTAGTTTTAGACAGACAGGTGAAGACTCGAAAGGACAGGACACACAAGGAGAAAACTCGACAGGACCAACAAGAATTACACTTACTACACACCAAAATAGATAAAATAAAACGTATATAACCATAAATATTTTACTTGTCTTCCGTATAGATGTTGAAAAAAAAAAAAGTTATCCTGGAGTAAATTGGTAAAAGAAATTATCGTGTATTTTACGGACGATAAATATTAATGGACGCGTAGTAGAGTAGTACGATGTTACACACACACACACACACACACACACACACACACACACACACACACACACACATGACGTCACCCGGTAATATGATAGGGGATTTTCTCTCTCTCTCTCTCTCTCTCTCTCTCTCTCTCTCCCCCTATAAATCCACGCATTTCCTGCGTGACGTAAAAGGTAACAAAGCGGGCGGAAGCAAAACAGCCTTTGATACTGGAGCGGGAGGGAGAAGGGGGAGGGCAGGGGGAAGGGAAGGGGAAAAGGGAAGGGGAGGGGAGGGAAAAGGGAAGGGGAGGGGAGGAGGGAGTGGAGGAAAGGGGAGTCGAAACTGGGACATGCTTTTCCTTTTAATCTTGTTCCGAGAAGTAACATTGAGAGGGAGAGAGAGAGAGAGGGAGAGAGAGAGGGGGGGGAGGGAGAATAATATGTATAATCAAGCATACCGGTAGCTTTACATTTTATAGTGCATGCTCCGTAAATTCGTGTTAACTGTGCTTTCTGTCTTTCCCATGAAGTTCCCATTAAATAATTTACTGTTTATTACCTTTAGTTTTTATTATTATTATTATTATTATTTTGTACGGCATGTATCGGGGGATCTAAAGAGTTAAGAAAAGCCTCTTCTGTACTTTCTTATAATTTTCGCCTCTGTAATTAGTTTGAAAGAGCTCCGGGTCACGTCGAAGGGACCTCATGGCCTGTGTATTCTGTGTATCCTTGGTCCTTGCATCTGAGGGACATAGGAGGCTTCGTGACATCCCTTCCTTAGCGATTTATTATTCCTGTTTCACCGTAGCATTCTCACAATAGCAATTTCCTCGTAGCAATTTCTTATAAGCTTTTTTTATTTTTATTTTTTTAATAGTTTTTATTAGGATCATACTTGAGGAAATTGAGGGGTAATGGGCAGAATAAATCGCTACTGAGGAGGTGTTGCGAGACCTCCAAACTTGATGACGTCACCACCTAGGTCAAGAGAATTAATCTTGACCTAGGTCACCACATCCGGCGTGCCCCGATACCCCTGACCCGCGACCTTGACACTCGAGAATGACGCCGTGGGATGAGGTCAGACGGAGAGAGAGAGAGAGAGAAACTAGGGTGGGGGAGTAATTAGTAACCTCAGAACTGGCGCCGATACACCCACCTCTGGCGCCACTGAGAGAGAGAGAGAGAGAGAGAGAGAGAGAATCCCGTCCACTCTAACTTCACTAACTTTCTTTAATGGCTTTACAGATCTTAATCCTCTGTGTAGGAAAGCTTTCTCCTCCTCTTAGAGCCGTCTGGGTTTTGCATAAAGAAAAAAAAATAGGAACTCGAGCTGAAGAGGCAGATTTCTCTCTCTCTCTCTCTCTCTCTCTCTCTCTCTCTCTCTCTCTCTCTCGCAGTATGTATCTGTTTTCCGTATCAGCATCTATCTCAATTTGTTCCTGCTCTCTCCCCTTCTATCTCCCATTCGTTCCCCCTCCCCCTCTTCCTTTCTGCGTTTCTTTCTCATCTTCCCCCTTGTCTGTGGTATTCGTCTCCCCCCTTCTTTTTTTCCTTCTTCCCCCTCCCCTTTTTTCCCCTCGTCCTCTCCCCTTACCCTTACTCACCTGCGTTCTTCCTTCCCCTTTTTACCCTTCCCCTTTCCCTCACTCACCATTTACTTCCTCTTATTTCCGTTCCATTTCCCGTCTTTCCTTCAGCTGTCACTTACCGTATCCATCATCTTTCCCCTTTCCTTTCCTCCCTTTCTTCTCGCTCAACATCTTCCTTTACTCTTCTTAATTTCACTCATTTTCCTTCCTTCCTCTTCCCTCTCTTTAACCCCTCTCTCCTTCCTTCCCCTCTCTTCCCTCCTCCCCTTCCTTCTGTCCCCCCCCTCTTCGTCCTTACTCCCTCCCCTTCCCTCATTAATCCCCTCACGCTCCTCCCTTGTCTCCCCTCCCAATTTCCCCTCTTGTATGACGTCAAGCCGCATACCTCACCTCCTATGGTATGCCTCCCTCCTTCCCCCCCAACTCATTCCTCCCCCTTCTCCTCAGTCCTCCTGTCGTATCTATCCCTCCATCCCCCCTCACACACACACACACACACACACACACACACCACACACACACACACACACACACACACACCTCGTTCTTCCATCACAATCATCATTCCTTAACCTTCTGAGAAAACATTACGGTCTTCACCCTGGATTCCTGTGTGTGTGTGTGTGTGTGTGTGTGTGTGTGTGTGTGTGTGTGTGTGTGTGTGTGTGTGCGCGCGCGTGATATCTTATCGTAATGTGTACTGCTTGATAATGGATGTGTATGTGTGTATTCTTGCCTGTGTATGCGTGTGTATACAACTGTATGCCATTGTTTATGTCTGGGTGTGTAGGTGTGAGTTATGTCCGTGTGTGCACATGTGTAGATATGCCTGAGTGTGTGTGTGTGTGCGTGTATCTATGTGTGGGAGGGAGGCTTCACATTCCAAGGGTAGGGGGAGGGATGGGGAGACAAGGGGACGGGGAGGATGATAGATGGATGGGGTGGGATGGGGAGCGGTGGAGGGTGGGGGAAGGAGTGCAGAGGAGTACAAAGGAAAGCAAACAGTATCAGACCTATTGAACCCTACGAGGTCATACGGTAGTTGACGGGATGTGACTGATATCTTTTCTGTGAGTCTGTGAAAAGGATAGTAACACAAGAAGGCTTCCACATCCACTAATTCTTCCAGCGTAACTCGGTAGGAAGAAGTAAGGAGGATTTAACAGCAAAGAGTGAATGCATAGTAGACCAGTTTTATAGTAACAGCGTAAAGATATTACACTGTGGTTGTATCTTCCGTGATGTGGATACGATGAAAGGGGGTCGGGGAAGGGGACGGGGAGAGGGAAGAGGAAGGGGCGAAGAATGATGGGTGGATGGAGAGGAGGGGAGGGAAGTGGGTTTAGGGGAGGGGGGTGAGTGAGGGAGACAGAGTGAGTGGATGGTAGGCGCCACGACCTAGCACAGTATAATTCAGAAGTGCCTTATTTTTTACCAGATGTGTAATGACATATGCATCCGAGTTGGGCGAACGGGTGTATGTATATATATGTGTGTGTGTGTGTGTGTGTGAGAGAGAGAGAGAGAGAGAGAGAGAGAGAGAGAGAATGCCTTCTCATCCAAACATGGGTGTATGCTTTTTTACCTTCCAATCCATCAGTCTGAGCTTGTACAGAACAGGATAATTAGTGTTGAAAAGATAGGCAAAAAGTACTGTGACGTCTTTTGACGTCAAACACACACACACACACACACACACACACACACACACACACACACACACACACACACACACACATTCAAAGCTACATACATACGTACATATAAATTCATACACACATACCTACACAGGCAGATGGTCCAACACTCTCTTTCACTATCTATATCTGTATCTGTCTATCTTACACGCACACACACACACACACACACACACACACACACACACACACACACACACACACACACACACACACACACACACTTGCTTTTGTTTACTCTTGATTTGCATGTGGAGTAGACACAGCTGATCACAACATCCCACAGACATTCTCTCTCTCTCTCTCTCTCTCTCTCTCTAGTTTCCCCAGATTTTTTAAACCTCTTCCTTTATTTCTTCCTTCCTTCTTTTTTTCTCTCTCTCTTCATAATTGTTTCCTCTCCTTGATCATATCCCCACCTTTGCCCTTATCACCCTTTTCTATCCCTCGCACCCTTTTACTCCTTTCTCCTTTCACTTTGCTCCCTTCGCTTACCTCCCTCTCACCTTTCTGCTTCCTCACATCTCCTCTTCTTGTCTCCTTCCCCTCTTCTTCTTTTTTTCTTAAGTCAAACCTGCACCAGACGATTTTTTTTAGCTGAAAGAAATCACAGGCACTGAAAAGGACGACGGTGTGTGTGTCTCATATGTTGTTTTCACAGCGGGTAGTTATCTTTTGTTCTGCCGTTATCTCTTGTGTTATCTCAACCCCTGTCTCTCGTAAATCATCCTGAACCTATGTCTCTTATAGGGTGAGAGAGAGAGAGAGAGAGAGAGAGAGAGAGAGAGAGCGAGAGCAGGAATGATGGCTGTACAAGAGATCATTTGGCCAGTTAGCGTTTTTTCTCTGCCAATCTTTATCTTTCTTTTCGTGTACCTTTTTCTCTCAAACTTCATCACTGTCTCTCTTTTTGCTTTCTTTTCGTGTACCTTTTTCTCACAAACTTCATCACTATCTCTTTTTTTTTTTTACTAACATCATCATCATCATTCTTTCTCTCTCTCTCTCTCTCTTCAACCCCTGGTTACAATAAAGTCTGAACGAAAAAAAAAGGTATACCTGAACGATGATTTGTGACACACCAATAAATTCACAACATGATTCCATAATTCTTCGCGTCTTCCTCATATTGCGTCGTGTAATTTTTTTTTTGTCTTATCTGTGTTTTCTTTGTTTTGGGATAAGCGTCCTCGTCGTTTTGATACAATTAAGTGGGTGGTTATCTAATTTGCGTGGTGTCTTGTTAATTGGTGTTTTATGTTTAGGTTCGCATAATTGAGGTGTTGTTTTATTGTTTTTTTGGGGGGCTGAGATGATGAGGATAAAGGAACCAGCTTGAGAGAGAGAGAGAGAGAGAGAGAGAGAGAGAGAGAGAGAGCGTGGGGGGGGGAATATGAGGAAAAAATTATATTATCAGTGCTCGTGTTTATCCTGCTTTAAATGATTAAAGAAATATTAAGGAAAAATCTCAGAGTACAGAAGGAGTAAGGAAGCACAAGGAAAAACAGATAAATGGATGGATAGATAGATAGAGAGAGAGAGAGAGATAGATAAACATAAAATAGATACAGGGTAGTGAAAGAATGAGGAGATAGAGATGGGAAGGGAAAAAGGCGACGGATTGGTTAACATTAAGGAAAAAAAATGGTCCTTTTAAAGAAGTCAGTATTTGAGTTGCCCATCAGATTAGGGTGTTGATCCACTAGAGAGAGAGAGAGAGAAGGGGGGGGAGGTAGTACATTGTGGCAACCCTTTTACCGTAGTGCAGAAGTTAAAAAAACGATGAATCTCTTAACCCTTGCTGTTTGAAAATGTAATTAATGCTGAATAAAAACGTTCGGAAGAGTTTATCGTATGTAGAGGGTTGAATTTATAATACATGCTCTATACTAATTACCTGTTATTTAGAAATGCAGGTGTGAAATACATGCATGCTTTAACGAACCATTTTGACCTCAATGCTTGCAAGGAAAAAAGGAGAAAATCATGTTAAGTAATTCAGACATCAGTTACAATCTTATTACATATGTTGAGGTTAGAGTGTGATGATTTTTTTCTTCTCCTTTTCTCTTTTCTTTTTTGCTTTTTCTTTTGGTGTGTGGGTATTTTTTTTCACTCTGTTTTGCCCCATCAGGTGTGTTGTGGGGTCTGACTGGCATTATGTGGGCAGTAAACCTCTACCACATCGTTTTGGGGCGCCTGAAACCACTGGACCACCAGGCTGCTACCAATACTAGCTAAATTTGTCGCGAAATATAGGACGCACAGTTTTGACAAGGAAGGTCTCGCATCGTGACTGAGCTAACTCCTGAAAAATGGTGAGATCAAGATGAGATGAAAAAATAAATGAACAGGTATTTCATGTGGCAAGATGCAGACAGTATTGTGAAGGAAAACGTTGAATTCACCCCAAAATAAAGGACAGAGAGCTTAGTGAGATCAGGATGAGACGAGGAGTAAAGTCAGTGTACGTGTCACAAAAAACGAGACAGAATTTGGAAGGAAAGGGGCCAAAGTCACTCCAAAATAACTGCAAAAAGCTGAGTGAGATTAGAGGAGAGCCGAGTAAGATAACGAGGAATTAATAAGCAAAATAGGCCATGAAATCTATTTATGAATAAGGAAAGGGTTTAGAATCACTCCACAGTATCTACAGTATGCTTAGTTAGGCGTGAGAATATTTAGTAAGGTTATGGGGAGACGAGGAGTTAATATTATCTAAAGCGTCCCGGAGGATATGGAATAAAGGACAGGGTTGTGAAGGGAAATGCCAGATCCACTCGAAAAACATGTACAGTATTTACAGAGCTTTGAGTGACGTGAGGGTGGTGAGAAGAGGAATAAAAACAGGCATTACGCGACAGAGATTGGAAGGAAGAATGTTCAGCTGTACTCAAAGGTTGCTACAGGTGCGTTGTGAGATGTGAAGGCGTAGCGTGAAATTAGTATCCGGATTCACAGACAGACTTACGAACCGTTTTCACTCGTTGGCAAATTTTTTTTATTGCAGAACCAACAGCTGAGACAAGTTTCTGTACTCTCCCTTTCCCTCCTACAGTACCAAATCTGATGGAATCGCCAGTAAGTTTGTGAATCCGTGGGAAGGGGGGCGAGGGGAGAGGCAGGAACTCAATTTGTCATGCTTGGCTCACGCGGTGTTAGTGTGGGGGAATTCGGTCAGAGGTGTGTGTTCGGCCCTGGTTAGGTTACTGTGCTTTGTGGGTCTCAGTGCCGTGAATTGGTTGGATGGAACAAATTATCCCCGGGCATGTGTATCTTGTGAAAATTGTAATAATTAGGTCGTTGCATTGATTTTATGGTGTTTATCGTCGTTGTTTCTGGTATATTTTTTGTGGACTGTTGAAGCAGATGTCTTGCTGGAGTGAGTACTTGTTGATATTGATGGCGAGGTCTGTATTGCCTATGAAACGATAAATATACCGTTCTCTCCACGTTGAAAAAAAAAAAAATCTTACATTACCCATTAAAAAAAAAAATAATCGCCTGTTTCAAGGAGTCTATTGTGGAGTATGTCTTTAGTCTTATCATCTCAGGTATTTGTGTAACCATTTAGAGAGTAAGTTCATCCGCTTTTGTAATGTAATCATGTGTTGTGTGTGAATAGGTGCAAAAGTTAAGAGTGTACAGAAACCAGCACAACACCTTGACCGAATCCCCAAAGAAGGTGTCCCATTAGTGTTGCTGAAGCCAATCTGTGAGTGAGTGAGTGAGTGAGTGAGTGAGTGATGTATACTGGGCACCACACCACACCCTGGCAGGAGTGAGCAACTTACTCATTGTTGAGCGGCCACACGATGGAGCCTGTGGCGTCCAGCAGACCGTCTCTATAAGGAGAAACAGTGGTGGGTTCATGGGTAGGGTGGGAGGAATAGTGAATTTGGAGAGACTGAATGTAGGATGAGGAAAAGGCTGTGGGAAACAATTGACATTAAGGGTGGGATGGTGATTTTGTCCATCTGCATCCAATCCTGCATCCCCCATCGAGATCGTAAGGGGACGGGGCTAGGCTACTTAGTCCTGATCTGTATGGGGCGAGGGTGGCCGGTCGCCGTTCCCAAAGTAGCCTAGCGTTATTGGAGTAAGAAAACTTAACCCATGATGGCCGGAGATACAAAATGAATAGAAATGGGAATATAGGAAATGGGAGAGGGGGGTTTGAAAATTGTGGGGAATAGAACTCAATGGGTATATCAGGAAGGGAAAACCATAGTAGACTGCTCCGAGGTAGGTTGGTAGGTAGGTATACAGTAGGTAGGTAGGAGTATAGGTAAGCTGAGGAGAGATAGATATACATAAGTGACAAGTGTGCAGATTAGAAGTGGCAAAAAGTGCTCCATACAAGTGACAAAAGTAAACTGGTGAAAACAGAGTTGTGCAAAACAACTTCACAAATGCAGAGCTAGAAAATACAGGTGTGCCAAAAGTTGTTCGTGAAATACAAATCACAAATGCAGTGCTAGGAATACGGTTGTGCTAAAAGTTGTTCAAGGAAGGCAAGTGACAAAGTGCATCGTTCATAAATACAGTTACATCAAAAGTTGTCCATGGAATACAAATAACAGATGCAGCGTTGGAAATACAGTACAGATGTGCAAAAAAAAATGTTCACGCAGTACAAGTGACAAATGCAGTTTAAAATACAGCTGTGCCAGAAAGTGTTTACGGAATACAAATGACAAATGCAGCACTGAATACAACAGTTGTGACCAAAAGTGTCTGGAATGCAAGTAATAAGCCTGAAAAATACAAGAGTGCAAAAAAAAAAAAAAAAAGTCAATAACAGGTACAAAAGAATTACAAGGGACTTTTTTTTTTTTTTTTTTAAGCGCTGGTCCCTTCACCACGATGACGCAGTTTTATATGTTCTTGTTGCCACCAGACGATTTTATTCAAATTAGGAAGACAGCTCAATAATGAAGGGGTTAATGGAGGCTGTATCTAACCCCCTTCAGTCTTCTTAGTGGGGAAGGAAAAGAAGGTAAGCAAAAATGGAAGAGTAAGCCCTTAAATCCGACGCTACGTTTTCTCTCCCCCTGTCTGCTGACGATTTTTCTTCCTATTTCCTGACGATTTTATTTAACTTACGAAGGATCTGTGGCGCGGAACGGGTTGTTAAGAAGCAGCATCCAAGCCCCCCAGTTAGAAAGCTGAAGGAAATCGTCTGGAAGTGATAAGAAGGTAATAAAATTCGTCATCGAACTGAAGGGGTGAAGGAGCATCATCGCAGTGAATTGGTCTAGTATGGCCCGTATTCTCGTTCCCTAACACCTCGCCCTTAGCGATTTATTTTGGGGGAATGGCTGGTTAATATCCATTTGTACGTTATCTGTGCCGAGTATGGCAGGGTTAGAAGGATTTTTATAACAGAATAGGACAGTAAGCCTAGGTGTGGTGAGCAAAATAAATCGTTTAGGAAGAGCTGTTAGGGAGCATCCTCAGCCGACAAAAATACGCGCTTAGATTATTATATTGTAGGTAATTATGGAAGATTTATTATTTTTTTAAATTTTCATCATCTGTTGGTTACTTGATAGATTTAATTATTTTTTTTTTTTAATATTTTTTCCTCATTAGACCCTTCAGCCCGAGGATGTCCTATTGTGATCCAGCCAGTGTCAGACGATTTTATTCAACCGAAGATTGCACCCAAGCAGTGAAGGGGTTAATGAAGAATATACCCCCTTCAGTAATAATAATACTAATTATAGTAATAATAATAATAATAACAATAATAATAATAATAATAATAATATATAATAATAACAATAAAAATAATAACTAATAATAAATCAATCCCAGGTGACTGATAAAAATAGTAATAATAATAATAATAATAATAATAATGATAATAATAATTCAGTCCCAAGGTAAATGACATCGTCTGAGGTTAGCAAGAATAAAAATATGTTGAACGTCATCGGACTGAAGGGATTAACTTTATATAATTAGAAAGATTTATTATTTTATTTTATTCTCATTTACCATACATAATTAAAGCGATTTGATGATGTAAATTTGTCAGGAAGTTAATAATGGCATTTGGCCCTAATTAGCCATGTGTAATTAATTATAGCTAATTACTATCCTCATTAACCACGGCAGTTTATGAAAGAATTATGGTCTTATTAGCCTCATTAAACAAAGATAAAGGGGAAGAATATAGTAGAAGATTTATTTATGCTTTTATTTTTATCCTCATCAAGATTGGATGATTAGGAAGGGTAGTCATCATTATCCTCACTATCCATAGAAACCTAGAGACCAGATTATTTATTTTTACCCCAATTCATCATAAATAATTAAAGTTTATTCTTTTTTTTTTTTTTTTTTTTTTACCCCCATTCATCATAAATAATTAAAGTTTATTCTCTTTTTTTTTTTTTTTTTTCAGAAATGCTCCGTCCTTTCCTAATAAAGTACAAGAAACTCCCCAAGGTACTGTACAAGTCTTGGAGGTATGTACAGATTTATTTTTTCCCGTTTATTATATTTTGGTCTGATTTTTTTATTGTGTGGGATTTTTTCGTCCTGATATCCTTTTTTCTCTTCTTTTTTCTTTCGTTTTCTTCCCTTTTAGCTAGATTTTTTTTTCTCTATAATTTTAAAACTGCTATCTTTTTTTCTTGTGTGTGATTTGTAAGTCCTGATATCCTCTTTTCTTTTTTTTTCCTTTTTTAAATTGATTTTTTCCTCTATCATTTTAAGTGCTATATATATATAATTTTTTTTTAAGTTCTAATGTCCCTTTTTCTTTTCTTTTTTTCATCTCGATTTTTCCCTCCATCTTTTAGACTGCTTTTTTGTGATTTTTAAGTCCTGATAACCCTTTTTCTATTTTTTTTCTTTTCCTTTTTTTACTCGATTTTTTTCCTCATATTTTAGACTGCTGTTTTTTTGGTTTGTGTGTGATTCGTAAGTCCTATTATCCTCTTTTTTTTTTTTTTTACTCGATTTTTCCCTCCATATTTTAGGCTGCTTTTCTCGTGATTTTTCAGTCCTGATATCCCTTGTCTGTTCATTTTTATTTCTTTCCCCTTTTTATTCATCCTGTACCTTAATTTTATCCCTTCTGTACGATGACCTCATATGTTTGATACCCCAGCCAACATCAGACGGTTTTACTCGGCTATGGGGACAGCGAAAGAGGTAATATCAGTTCCCTTAACCCCCCCCCTAGAGAAATCCCCCTGAGCTGAGTAAAATCGTCTTGCAGTGGGTATAATAAAAAAAAGTCATCGTTGTGAAAGGGTCCTCCGCCGCTGGGATTAGTACAGATTTTTTTTTTTTTTTGAGATGTATTTTTTCTCATTTTTACTTTTTTTCTTTCACATTTTTTTGAGGTGCTGTGAATGTGCTTTTTTTTCCCCCTTCTCGTTTGTGTTGGTATATGAGAATGTTGGAGTGTTTGACCTATGGGTAGTATTATTATACAGTGAGATAGTGGATTGACCGTACACATTGCCATTGCCCCTGAAATGCTTTGAATATTTAAAAGTTTGTTTACACCTGCAACTTACATTCATTACATAGGAAAAATAAATAAATAAATTAATTAAAAACTGTGGACTGATTCCGATAAATGACGGTATAATCCAGACATCCAAACCTACTCGTACAACAACTACCATTCCACCTTCCCCGTCTCTGTTTACCCGGCAGTACGGTTTGGGACCTGGATGGAACTTCGATTGTTGCGTGTCGTGTTCAAGGTGAAGATTGTGACTTGGAAACAATTAATTATCTGCCTTACATGACCATAGGGAATAATTCTTAGGCTCGTATTCTTGGCGTTTGAGGAAACTCCCTAACACCTCTCCCTTACCGATTTGTTTGTAGATCTGACTCGTTAATATCCATTTGTACGTTATTTATGCAGATAATGGCAGTGTTAGAAGGACGTACATAAGAGAGAATAGGACAGTAAGGTACAATAAGCAAAATAAATCGCCAAGGAAGAGATGCTAGGGAGCCTCCTTACGCAACGAAATTACAGGCCAAAGTCTTCCTTCTTCACTCCACGTAACCTTAGCCAGTCTAACCACCCAATTCTCATCACCTTAACAACCTAGCTAAGCATTGAATTATCTAGCCATCACGACCCAAACTCGACCGATAGCCTACATGATGACGCCTTATATATATATATATATATATATATATATATATATATATATATATATATATATATATATATATATATATATATATATATATATTTTCCTCTGGCTATTTCAAGACGATTTTTGTAACCTTAGGATTGACAGTACAGACTGGAGGGGTTGTATACGGCCTTCATTAACCCCTTCGGCATTAAAAGTGTCCAAATTAGAGTGGAATCGTCTGAGGATTTAACTTGTCTAGACGACCTTATTAGTTTTACCTGTCCAGTCCACGCTTTTTGGAAAATCACTTGGACTCGGATTGTGCAACCTAACCCATCCACCGCCACCGCCACCACCACCAATCTTAATCACACAGCCACCACCTCCTCAACACCTGTTAGCCATCGCTACCATCTAAATCCTTAATCCCTAAAAACCTTATTCCCTAATTACCTAAATCTATAATCACCTAAAACTTTATCCACCCAGTTACCACCACCACCACCACCACTTAAAACTTTAAGTACCCATCTAGCAGATCTAAAAACATTATTACCCAACTACCCAGTCCCCTAACATCCCCAAACTATCTCAGCCACCTTCCTCATTAGTAACAATTTCCCCCAGAAGGTGAACAGAAAGAGAAGAAGCGTAATTAAATGAAATTCCATACACCAGATTAGAGGTGTCCTCCCTTCATTGAAAGTCTGTAACCTACCTGTGATATGGCTTGATGGGTGACTCAGTGACCTCGATGGTAACCGCTTGCGACCTGGGGTCACCTTTGCCCTGGGTTTCTTGCAGACCCTCGTACAGACGCAGCCCTTCTGACGTGCTGCGGCCCTGGGGTGGAAGGGGAGGGGAAGGAGGGTGAGAGGGGGCTGTGGGTGTCTGGGTATGTGGCAAGATGATGCAAATTGTAAGGTGATGGGAGTAGGTGAAGGGAAGTATAGGGAGGCGTAGGATGAGAGAAGGCTGTGAGTGTGCGAATATGTGGCAAGGTGTAGTGAGGTGTAAGGAGATGGGGGTTGATGTAGGGAAGTGTAGGAAGGTGTAGGATGTTTAGATAAGTGGAGGGAGGAATGCGAAGGTATACTAAAGTGGAGAAATGTGTAGGGAGCAGGGAGGTGTACAGAGATATTGGGAAGTTGAGGAAGTTGTTGGAGAAATGGGAGGTTTAGGGAGATGGAATGTGAGAGGGAAAGTGTAGAGGTGTCGAGTGGTTTATGGGGAAATTATAGTGATGAAAAAGGTGGAGTAGGGATAGAGAGGAGTGAGAAATGGTGTTTAGGTAGGGCAGTAGATGGGTGAGGTGCAGGACGGAATGGGAGAGGAATGGGGTATGATACATCGTTTGAATGTAGGGGTGGAGGAAGTGAATGAAGGAAGTTAATGCCATCTCTCAGTTGACCTCACATAACCTCTCTTGGCCTCCACGTGACGCTCCTTTCGGCCTTTGACCTCTTGATCCCATTTTTCACTTGCACTCACTTTTCTCTAAACACTCATCTCATTACACAATATCTCATGACCATCTTTCACCTGGCTTGACCTTTTCTCAGAGCCTCACCTTTCTGCGTCTCCCTGTAATCACCTCATCTGACCCTCTTTGCCTCCACGTTGACCTCACTTAACCTCTCTTTGATCTACTGAACTTAGCGCGACCTCACCTGGCCTTATGTTAGATCTCACTTGACCTTTCACGTGACTTCTCGTGGCATCTGTCACTCTCCAACATTTTTTTTTTTCTCTGGTGATATCCAGTATGAGCTTAATTGACCTATGACCCCGCCTGACCCCACCTGAACTCTCTGACTCTCCCTGACTTTCTGTGACCCTATCTAACCCCATTATTTGCTTTGCTTTGATATCATCCTTACTTCTTATAACCCTATTTTTTCCTTATCAGGTCTCCCCCGATCCCCAGACCACTCCTTGACCGCATGTGATCCGTCTAACCCAACTTGACCGCCTCTGACCTTCCCTGACCCCTCTAACTGTACCAAACTCTTCCCTGACCCTACATGACCTCCCGCGACCCCACCACTCCACTCCCCTGACCTCCCCTGACCCCGACCCCCTTCAGACCTTCCCCTGACTCCACATGACCCCAGTGCTACCAGACTTTTGACTTCTTTTGACCTTACTGACCTGCCATGACTGACCTTGATACTGATCTCGTATGCCTGGTGCCTGGTCATAGATGGGTACTACTTGGTTAGTCTCCACACTGTTTAACCCTGCCTGACTCCTCTGACCTAACTTATTCTAACCTACTACCGTACCTTGACCTCTCGTGACCCAAGTGGACTTTCTTCTAACCCCATCTGACCCCATTGACCTAAAAACTGACCCCTTATGCTTGGTCGTTGATGGATCATCCTGCTTATTTTCCTCTATGCATCTCTCGCAACATCTGCTCTGATCCCAATCAGGAACCCCCCTTGGCCTCTCCAGACCTCACATGACCTCTCCTGGCCTCACCTAACCCCACCTGACCCCACTGACCTTGAGATCGACCCCGTATGACTGTTCGTAGATGGGGACAGCCTCAGCCTGGTTTGGAGTCTCCACGCTGTTCACTTCTCGCCGCCTGCGTTTCAACACTCGCTGGACGGTTAGGTGCTCGTAGGGTCCAGCCTGTGGGAAGAGACGGGGGTATTACTGAGAGAGAGAGAGAGAGAGAGAGAGAGTAAACAGCTGCATGTGTGTGAATTATACCGGCACACAGAACTTTGCACATAATCATACGGTACCTAAATATTTGTTTTAGTGCAGTATACGCAGAAATTATTGAGAGGAGTTACTGCACTGGATGATATTAATGTGGATGGACAGTAATACATGTTGATGAGGGACCAAATTAACATAATCTCTTTTCAGTTGCAGTAAAAAAGAAAAAAGAAAAACAGAATACACTTAAAAACTTAATTTCAATAACTGTCATATGAGTTGTCTGTGTTTCTTTATAGAGAAGTTTCATTTTCACACACACACACACACACACACACACACACACACACACACACACACACACACACACACACAGTACCAAGGGCAGACTTATGGTAACTTAAACCAGGATAATGATGGCAGTACTTGACACTCACACGCAATCTCTCCATCGCTTCAAGCACCTGTCATGCCAGCCCTCCATCACGCGTGCTGCGGAATGTGTGTGTGTGTGTGTGTGTGTGTGTGTGTGTGTGTGTGTGTGTGTGTGAGAGAGAGAGAGAGAGAGAGAGAGAGAGAGAGAGAGAGAGAGAGAGTCTGTGACATAATCTTGTGTCCTTGGTAATGTATGTTTGGTTTGGTGTGACGGTGTGCTTGTGTGTGTGTGTGTGTGTGTGTGTGTGTGTGTGTGTGTGTGTGTGTGTGTGTGACATAATCATCTGTCCTTGATACTGTATGTTTGGTTTTGTGTGGATACATGATTGTATATTTCGTCCTGTGTCCTTGGTACTCTTGTGTTTAGTCTGGCGTGATTGTGTGTGTGTGTGTGTGTGTGTGTGTGTGTGTGTGTGTGTGTGTTTTACATCTCCGACTCTGGACATAGACAAAGCAACCCGTTCCCCGTGACCCAGGAGCACTCCGACACATTAACAGATGGTGTAAAGCCCACATACGATTCGGTGACGTGTTCGAGTCTATCTATCCATCTGTTTATATCTGTCTATCTATTTGTCTATCTATCTATCCCTATCTGTCTGCCTGTGTGTTTATCTATCCAGCTATCTATTTGTCTGTCGGTTTGTCTGTCATTTTAAATACCGTATCCTCTTCGTATAATAATGGCGAGACTGATATACTCTGTGGCATCCGTGAGTCACCCTGAAGTAAGCGAGATCCTCTGGCGTTAACTACAATAAAAATTGCTAGAGTTGCCCTGCCCATGAGAGGGTTAATGACGATAATGGCACTCTTAGTCTCCTTCATCGCCCTCTCAGCTGAATAAAATCGTCTGGTGTGTGTGTGTGTGTGTGTGTGTGTGAGAGAGAGAGAGAGAGAGAGAGAGAGAGAGAGAGAGAGAGAGTCCCCAACTACCTTAAAACGTACCCCACAGGTGCAGGCCGTTACCAGCTACTTCGAAGAGAGAGAGAGAGAGAGAGAGAGAGAGAGTCCCAGTAACCTTCATCTCGAGTATTTCGTTACTTTGGGGGGAAAGATATTGGAGCAGGACAGGGAAGGAGAGATAGGAAGCAAGGTAAAAACAGGCAAGAAGGGACACCGATGCAGATGGGAGGAGGCAGAGGTAGAGGGAGGCAGGAGGAGAGGTAGAGGGAGGCAGGGGGAGAGGTAGAGGGAGGTAGGAGGAGAGGTAGAGGGAGGCAGGAGGAGAGGTAGAAAGAGGCAGGGGGAGAGGTAGAGGGAGGCAGGAGGAGAGGTAGCGGGAGACAGGAGGAGAGGTAGAGGGATGCACGAGGAGAGATAGAGGGAGGCAGGAGGAGAGGTAGAGGGAGGCAGGAGGAGAGATAGAGGGAGGCAGGAGGAGAGGTAGAGGGAGACAGGAGGTGAGATAGAGGGAGGCAGGAGGAGAGGTAGAGGGAGGCAGGAGGAGAGGTAGAGGGAGGCAGGAGGAGAGGTAGAAAGAGGGAGGAGGAGGAGAAGAGGTAGAGGGATGCTCGAGGAGAGAGAGAGGGAGACAGGAGGAGAGGTAGAGGGAGACAGGAGGAGAGGTAGAGGGAGGCAATAGGAGAAGTAGAGGGAGGCAGGAGGAGAGGTAGAGGGAGACAGGAGGAGAGGTAGAGGGAGACAGGAGGAGAGATAGAGGGAGGCAGGAGGAGAGATAGAGGGAGGCAGGAGGAGAGATAGGAGGAGGCAGGAGAAGAGTGAATGGAGATGTGGTCTATAAGAGTTAACAGTTTGTAGATTTAATTTCGAAAAAAAAAAAAGTCTATACCAGTCTTCAACAATACCCACTAACACGTAAAAGAAAAAGAAAAATGTTACCATCATACCAGACCTGTGTGAGATAGCCCTAACAAATATTCAGTATGGACGGTGGGTATTGGTGCCAAAGAAGTGACATGTGAATGAGTGTAATAAATGGGAGGGATGCTGGGCCGTAGGGAATTGTCTTCGCTGCCTAGAGGCCTCCACCCCCTCAAAAAAAAAAGAAAAAAAAAATGAAAAAAAGCATGGCCTGAAAAAATGGAAGGTGACGTAGAGGAAAGAAAAACAATATAAGAGAGAGAGAGAGAGAGAGAGAGAGAGAGAGAGAGAGAGAGAGAGAGAGAGAGAGAGAGAGAGAGAGAGAGAGAGAGAGAGAGAGAGAGAGAGAGAGAGAGAACGGTAACTAACCCAGAACCTGTCTTAACCGAGGAGAGAGATAGAGTTTCGAGGGCAAGTCTTGCTTTTGTCCTTGAGGAGAGAGAGAGAGAGAGAGAGAGAGAGAGAGTACAGGAACACAAACTCGTTCACACTTGAGGTCAATAAGGTAAATGACAAGTTACTTCCATAAACACGTACATAACGCATACGCACACAGTTACGCACATATAAAATACAGACCCACGTATATGAAGGTACACATAGATATACCACACACACACACACACACACACACACACACACACACACACACACACACACACACACACACACACACACACACACACACACACACACACACACAGCGGTACAAACTCACATATCTATCCCTAAGTACACATATCTGCTTTCTCTCTCTCTCTCTCTCTCTCTCTCTCTCTCTCTCACGCCTGGTACCCATCAGAGTGGCTCCTGAATGTCTGTAATGAGGCTCTGAATGTTTACACTCACAGTAACGCAGACAACATGCACGGAGAGAGAGAGAGAGAGAGAGAGAGAGAGAGAGAGAGAGAGAGAGAGAGAGAGAGAGAGAGATTGTGTAGAGGGGAAAATCGAGAATTAAAAACTATGAAAAAAAAAGTGAAGAATTATAAAATGAAAGAAAAAGATATACGTGGCAGGAAAACAATATTATAAAGGAAGACAAATGGAAAACTATAATGCATAATTAAAATATACATAAAAAGTTAGAAATGGGAAGAAATTAATGTAGGACAATGTATGATGGAAATAAAGGGAAAATTATTAAAAAAAAAATAACATGCAAGAGAAAGAGGTTCAGCGATAATGAAGTGAAAAACAGAGAGGTGAAAGAATTTTGTGAATATAAATGACTTCAACAGGAAACTGGCAAATAAATACCACAGGAATGAAAGGAAGACGTGGAGGAAATACCACAGGAATGAATAGTATGTGATGATGTATGAAGAGAAAAGAACTGCCAGAATATATGGATTAAAGGAGAGGACGTAATAAAATCTTAAACGATATAAATAGTAGTATACTAGAGAAGAACTGGCAAGAAAACACAGTTGTTGTTTTTAAAAGGAAAATGTGCAAGGATTTAATGATGGCAGAAGAGTGCAAGTAAAGGTAGGGCATGACAGGTATAGGAAAATGTAAGGAAACAAATGAAGAAAATAGACAAAAATGATAAAGGTGGAGCTGCAAAAAAGTTAAAATTACCAGGAAGAATAACGAGTAAAATAAAACAAAATAAAACTGGCAAGCAAAAGTGAGTAAAAACAGAAAGGGAGATAAAAAGTAAAAGTAGAAGAATAAGAACAGAAGTGACGTAAGGTGATGTTTATACCAAAGGGGAGAAATGCAAGGAATTAGTGATAAAAATAGAGTAAGGGTGTGGGACGAGAGGGAGAATGTCGAGAGGGTAGGAAAATACTGCGTGGGTGGAGTGTAAACAGAGAGAGAGAGAGAGAGAGAGAGAGAGAGAAGGGTTCTCTCTCTCTCTCTCTTTCTCTCTCGTATATTTTTATCGTGAAGAGAGACATTTGCCCAATTGTCCTGTATTGTGTAACGGGTCGCTTTAAAATAGAGAGAGAGAGAGAGAGAGAGAGAGAGAGAGAGAGAACAAAGAAAACAATAAACACCCACCCACCACCCACTTATTTTCACCTGCACCC
Source organism: Coenobita brevimanus (assembly GCF_032717465.1). Classification (NCBI taxonomy): domain Eukaryota; kingdom Metazoa; phylum Arthropoda; class Malacostraca; order Decapoda; family Coenobitidae; genus Coenobita; species Coenobita brevimanus. The sequence continues at coordinate 7,094,684 of NC_136971.1, read as the reverse complement.
ATCCAGCTTGACACATTTGAAAACCTTGTCGTTTTGCCCCCCACCCCCTCCCACCCACACGAACCCACGTACACAAGAGCTGCTTTAATATTCCTACACCTGCTTACACCACCTACATTCACCCACACCCACCTACTTCCTCTACAACGACAAGCAACCACGTACATTCATCTATACGCAAATTCACCCACCTGCGCACATGAATACCTACACACATATACATCCACACCCACCTACACACATCAACATCAGATCACACCCACATAAACCCATGTACACCCTTCTGTTTCCACTGCTTGAATCATCAACCTACCACGTACAGTACATAAAGGGATTGATTCAAACCTCCTTCACCCACCTGCACCCACGTACATTTACCTGCTCTCCCAGTCCTACTTTTCCCTGTTCCACTTAACCCACCTGCCTCCATATCACGTAGACCCAGAGTCACTGATTACCACTTGCATCTGTGTGAAGACCTACCCACCTACACCCACGTATGCTAAGCCCCTCCAGTCCTCCACCCATCTAGGCACACTTATATCCACCTACAATCACTCCTCACCACCTACTTCATGTGCTTCTTCCCACCTACACCCACTCCTACCTGCCTACCCTCACTTACCCGTTTCTCCCCACCTACACTGAGATCACGTAGCTCCACTTAGTCTATTCACCCTCCCACCTACACGCACTCAAACCCACCTTTACCCACTTGCACCCATTCAGCCCATCCTACACCTTCTTACACTCACTGAGGCCTACATACACCACTTAAACTTACCCATCTACAGACAAACACACCACAGATTCCGTCCTTCACTTAATTTCACTCACCCACACCTAGCCCTACCCGTCTACACCCACTCCTACCCATCCACACCCACACTTACCTATCTACACTCACTCCTACCCATCTACACCCACTCCTACTCGTCTACACCCACTCCTACCCATCTACACCCACTCCTACCCATGTACACTCGTTCTTTCCCATCTAAACCCACTTTTACCCACCTGCATCCTCTTGAACCTTTGGAAGATGAGATGATGGGCAACTCTCTTTCTCTCTCTCTCTTACTACTACTGCCTTTCTCTTTACCCTTTTTTTTTTTTTTTTTCATTCTATCCTGCCTGTTTTTCTCTCCCTGCCTACCCGCACCTCTCCTCCCTCTAAACTCATTTTTACCTATCCCTACCCGTGCCTACTCTTTCCTAAGCCAACCCCTACCTACCTTACCCCATTCTTACCCTGCCTACCTCTGCCTCACCTTTCCTACCTCTGCCTCACCCTGCCTACCTCTCCTCATCCTGCTACCTCTGCCTCACCCTTCCTACCTCTACCTCACCCTGCCTACCGTGACTTCTGTTCCTGCCCCTTGGCTTGACGCATCATTATTCCTGATATAAACTAGAATTATTACACAAGAAGCTGGGGCCTTTGTGTAACTCGTCCCCCTCCCCCCCACCTCCCTTCACCCCCTCCTCCACCTCCTTTCACCCCCTCCCCCACCTCCCTTCACCCCCTCCCCTTCCCTTATCCCTCCCTCACCTCACCATCTCTTACCTACTCTCCTTTCATCACCCTCCTTCTCTTACCTACTCTTTTTTCCTCACCTGCTTCTCTTCCCCCATAATTGTGTCTTCGCCCGTCTGCTTTGTGTAACTCTCATTTTCCATCCTGTGCCATTCCTGTCCCTTTCCCCTCGCCTTCCCTTCTTCCTTCACCTCCCTTCCCGTCACATCCTCTCCCCTCCCCTACTTACCCGTCCCGTTGCCTCGCCTTTTCCCCTTCCCATCACGTCCATTCTCATTTTGTTTTCCCCTCCCCTCCTCTCCCCTCTTCTTCCATTCCTACTCCTCTCTCCGTTTCCCCTTTCCTGTTTTCCTCACCTATTTGTGTAACATCCCTTCCCCACCCCATTTTCTTTCCCCTCTCCATCTCTTCCCTTTCCCCTCCTCAGGCCACCCCATTCCCTTTCCCTTTCTCTTTCTCACAATTTCTCTTCCCCTTCTTCTCATTCCGTTTCCCTTTCCCCGTCTCTTTCTCACTACTTCCCTTCCCCTGCGTCTCTTCCCCTTTCCTTTACCTCTTCCCCTTCCTCTCTCCCCCTTCCCCTTCGTCTCTTCCCCTTTCCTTTACCTCTTCCCCTTCCTCTCTCCCCCTTCCCCTTCCGACTCCAG
>NC_136971.1:7032500-7082500 GCF_032717465.1 Coenobita brevimanus | reverse complement strand
TTTAAATTCTTTTCTGCTCTCTTCACATCTCTTCTCTTCTCTTCTCTTCTCTTTTCTTCTCTTCTCCTCTCTTCTCTTCTCTTCTCTTCTCTGCTTCTCTTCTTATACCCTCTCTCTCTCTTCCATCTCTCCTCCCGTAGTTAAGCAAGACAAATATAGCACCTCAACACCGTAACATGTTTATCTGTCACAATCTGTTAACACCCAGACGCACCCTATTTGCCTACCCCCTACCACGTTACATCCTTATCACACCATAAACACATTTCTACACCACATTGCCCACCACACCACAGCTTTACACACCACCACCACCACAACAGTAGAAGCAGCACCACCACTACCACCAAAAACAGCAACATCAACATTATGCACCACAAACACATTTCTGCCACATTCAGTACCACACCACAGTTTTACGCTAAGAGCAACAAAAGCAAAAACACGTCATCAGCGTCACCAGCATCGTTATCATCATACTCTGACAGACCAGACTCTTATCAGATACTTGATCACATACCACCACTTCCCCACCACCACCACATCACAACGTTTGGCCACACCACACCACACCCCCACTACATGTCCATACCAAATTACACCACACCACACCACACCACACCACACCACACCACACCACAACAAGTCACGCCCCACCTCGTCCTCCCACTTAAGGGCCATTCTTCAACACAAGCTAATCCAGTTTCCCAAGTCAACACCCCCGCAGTGACATGGAATAATATTAGGAATAATCTTGATAATCCTTGTATATGATAAATTTCAGCTCATTGATACCCTGCGAATTATTTTGTGTGTGCTGTCATTACGTGAATTGCGGGCGCGCGCGCGCACACACACACACACACACACACACACACACACACACACACACACACACACACACACACAGTTAAGAGTCAGTGGATATTGTTTCTTATCCCATCATTATGAAAGCATCCCTCGAGACTGAAAGAAATCGTTTGAGAGGAACAAGAATATAGGAAAGACGCAGAAGTTAAGGACGTATTAATGGAGAATGTATCTTACTCCAGAATTGAAGAGAACAGTCGACCTCTTCCAAGAATTTAACAGAAATTATGTCACTGCACTGCGTTGCTTGGTGTAGTTTTCATTCACCTTTACTTTGAAATTTTCCTGTAATAAAGTCGTCCGGTAGGAACAAGAATAAAGAAAGACGGCCTCCTCCTCCTTCTCATCCTCCTCCTCCTTCTCATCCTCCTCCTCCTTCTCCTCCTCCTCCTCCTCCTCCTCCTCCTCCTCCTCCTCCTCTTGTTGGTATTTTTGAACTTCTGCACCTCCCGTTTTTCCTCCCCCAGCCCAATTAAGGATGTTGTCCTCCCATTTGTAGAGATTGTGAAGTGTGTGTGTGTGTGTGTGTGTGTGTGTGTGTGTGTGTGTGTGTGTGTGTGTGTGTGCTTAAGAACTGTGTCAGGTGTTTGTGTTTTCTTGTTTACAGAGATGGGTGTTTTGTGTGCCTCTGTTTTATTGTCCTGCTAAAGTGTGTTTGTGTGTGTGTGTGTGTGTGTGTGTGTGTGTGTGTGTGTGTGTGTGTGTGTGCGCGCTCTTGTTTTCTCGTGTGCAGTGATTCAGGTGAGTGTTTTTGTGTGTCTGTGTTTGATGTTGTGAGAAGTGTTTGTCAGCTGTTTTTATGTGTGTCCTTGTATCCAAGGGTTTGTATTTAGGTGTTTGTTTTGCAGATCATAAATCTGAATCAAATGCCGGAAATACACCCCGTAAGCCTGAATTGAAAAATGCTGGAAAAAACACACCATAAGTCTCAATTAAATGACGGAAAAACACCCCGCATCGTTTTTCCATTTCACTGACACGTATTTTTTGGTGGATTGGGAGATTTCGGGGGATATTCATATGTATTCTGTGTGTGTGTGTGTGTGTGTGTGTGTGTGTGTGTAAGAACAGGAAAACCAAATTGAAAGTGGAATTTAGGGTAGGAGGTTATGTGAGGGAAGTGTTGTTGGGAGAGGGTACGATACTGAGTAGAGACAAAATAGCCTGGAGAACCTTCTGTCCAGGTCACCCCTTACAGGATGCGACGTCAGCCATTAAACTGATAAATTCATCCTTGTCTTTCACACTCCATCTCTTCCCCATTGCCTCATTTCTCCGTTTCCTTTTTACATATTCTCTCCTGCCCTACCTCCCTCTCTCTCTCTTAGATTTTTCCCTCCCCACTTCCTCCGTCTCCCTCTCTTACCCTCATGTTCTTTTCCTCTCTTCCTGTCCTGCTTTCATATCTTGTCATCTTTCATATCTTGTCATCTTTCATCCCTCCAACCCTTCTCTCCTCTCTCACCAAATCCTTTCTCCCTCCTTCATTACTTCTCCTATCCCTTCCTCTTTGTATTTCCTTTTCTTCCATCCTTCCACTCCTTTCTCTTCTTTTAACTCCATCCTTCCTCCCTGTTTACTCTCTCTCTCTCTCTCTCTCGTCTATATATATGTCTGTCTCTTCTCATTTCCCTCTTGCTCGCACTGTCTCCCTCTCTCCCATTCTTCTGTTTGCTTCCCTGACGTCACCCTCAAGCATGAGAGGGACCAAGAATTGCATCACCTCTGCTTTAAGGCACCACCACCACCGCCAGAGAGAGGCAGGCAGGGTGGGTGGGTGAGGCGAACGAACTCAATACGCCTTAATCACGCTCCTAAAAACAGTAAACAGAGGAGAGTCGCCGGCCTGGGTGTGGGGATCAGGTGTGGAGCAGGTGGAAATGTGCAGCTGTCTTGGTTGTGGTTAGTAGTGGTGTTGTTGTGGCTGTTGTTGGTAAGGATGGTTGTTGCAGTGATTGTTACACCCGCGCACGTACTGTAGCGCAGGGAGTGTTTATGTTTGGTTGTGTTTCTTTGTATGTCCGACCTACCTGTCTCTCTTTTTGTTGACAGAATTAGGACTACCTATTAAATTTAACCGCACTAAATTTGGAAAATGAATGAGAACTGTCAGACGATCAAGTGAGTACATTTTGGTAGAAAAACGTCGTAGGTCAGGGCAAGGTCCACTCATCCAGTTTTGATCCGATACAGACCAACCTTGGTGGAGTGATTGAGGGTCAGGAAAGGATGTGGTGATTCAGTTTTCAGAACAGTTAACCAAAGTATAGGTCATGGGTGATGGTGATGTGTTCGTGCCTTTAACTCATATCTTTGATTCAATTTGGACCAAACTTGTTGGAAGGGTTTAAGCTCAGCCAAGGATGAAGGTATTCTCTTTTGGGAACAATTGGCCAAAAGTCAGTATCATTGGCCATGATTAACTTAGTTTTGATCCATTTTGGACCAGACTTGGTGGAAGGGTCAAGCTTTTGGCAAGGATGAAGTAATTCTAGATTAAGAACAATTGATCAGAGGTCAGGGTTACAGGGCAGGGTCATAAGTTTGGCCTTAGACCGATTGTATTGCGCAGGTGTTGCACTCTCTAGGTGCTTCCTCGTTGTGTTTGTTGTTGTTGTTGTTGTCGTTGTTGGTGGTGGTAGTAAGTCGTGGTATAATGATGTGGTTGTTGTGGTAGTGTTCATGTGGTGGTGATTTTGGTTGTTGTTGTTGTTGGGTTAGGTCATGATCTACTCTCATTTGACCAGAGCTGAGGCAAGGAGATAGCCTGGTGCAAAGTGTGTCAATAGTAAACAGATATTCAGTGCGTGTCGTCCAAGCGAAGGTAGAGTTTGTAAGATGGAATTCATATCGAAATACCGCGAAGCCTCCAGCGCCCCCTAGAATGCGTGCAGGGGTGATATCATGTGTAGTTGTAATTATGTCCAGCCGCCTGACGTGTTGAATCTGTTGCCGTGTTGAGTGTGGGTGGGGGTGTTGTTGAAAGTAGGGATTTAGGCTAAGGATGTTAATTGCGTGGCCGGTGATGTAAGTGTGAAAATGTTGTTTGTGTCTGCTATTGTCTCTTTATCTGTTTAGGTCTGTATCTTCTCTGCTTCTTTCTTTGTAGTTGGTCTGCTCGTATCTGCTTTGTGTGTGTGTGTGTGTGTGTCTTTATATCTGTTTGTATCTGCTTTTAGTTTCTTAAATTCTTTTTAATAGGTGTCTGCTCGGTTTCTGTACTTGTTTAGTTTGTGTTTGCTCTGTTTATTTCTGTTTTTGTATGTGCTCTCTTTGTATCCGTTTACTTTGTATCCGCCCTGGCTCTGTTAGTATCTCCTCTCTCTATCTGTCCCGTTTGACTCATAATTTTTAACCTGTTGTGTTTCCATATCCATCTCCTCTAAATCCCTCTAGTTTATGTCTGCTCTAAATGTATCTGCTTTGCTACTTAGAGCTTTATGGTTGGGGGTTATGCTGTGAGTAGGACCCAGGCCTTTAATTGCAGGGTCGTGATACAAGTGTGCATCTGCTCTTTGTATCTCCGTGCATGATGCTGCTGGTGGAATGCTGGTGGTGGTGGTGTTGTAGTGCTGGTGTTGGGGGTTACTTGCTGGGGTAGGTTTTATTTGTCTGGGTGTGGTGGTGGTGGTGGTGTTGGTTGGAATGAAATGGGCTGTGGTTGTGGTGGTGGTGGTTATCGGTGTTGCTGTGTGTTTTGTTTTTGTTGCTGCCTTTGTTGTTGTTACTGTTGCTGTTTGTTATTGCTGTTGTGTCATTACTCCTGATTCAGTTTATTTTTTATCATCATTACTGTAATTATTATTATTATTATTATTGTTGTTGTTGTTTATTGTTTTTGTTGTTTTACTCTCGGCCATTGACGTTTGCTGATAATGTTTGTAATATTAACTTCTTCACTACGATGACGTTATTTCTTTACTCTTGCTGTGAGACGATTATATGCAGATTGAGTGAGCACCCTAATTATGTAAGTGATAATGAAGGCAGTATCTAACCCCCCTGCTTATAAAGTCTCCCTTAAGTTGAAGAAAAATAAAAATAAGATTAAAAGTAACTTGACCCCCTCGAGCTAACAATGATAAAGATTTCGTATTGCCGTCTTGTATTTTCGCTTCCACATCAGAGGTAAAGACTCTGAGGCTAGATTTAGTTCACATACTGTATACAAACTTAAAATGTAAAAGTATAAAGACTGAATACAAACAGAACTACAAATACAGACGTGCACTGTATCCGTGAACGATAGAGAGACGTGACACATTATCGCAGTAGTGGCCACAGAAATACAGACAAAAACTAGAAACACCAAATACATGCAGAAACACAAACACATACAAAATATACACACTTGAATATCTGTGTTTCTGGTACAAAGAAAAGTACATACAAAAGACAAAGCAAGCAGACATACACATCTTAGTAGCCAAAATCCCGACACAGGTACACACACACACACACACACACACACACACACACACACACACACACACACACACACACACACACACACACACACACACACACAGCCGTTCGTGGGATGTATAACCCATCGTCTTAACCCTTTTAATCCCTCACCGTGTAATTCCCTTTCCATCTTTGCTACGTATGGCCAGTTTTCTTCGGTGGATTTTTCGAACTGGAGGGGGGGGGGGATTTAGAGAATCCCCCCATTGAACCCCTTCTTTTTGAGATGCTTATCCTGACGAATTAAAAAAAAAAAAGTGGATGTAGCAAGAATAAAATATATAAAAAAAAAGTCTATTCAAGGTGATAAATTTTCTCCTTGTTTTTCCTAGTAAGTCTACAGTGCATTATAGAAGGATAGCTTGTTATTATTCAACTGCATCCTGTAAATCAGAATGGCCACGGTCCCGTTATTTATAGTGTCAGTTATATGGAGAATAGTTTTAGTAATTTTAGAGCACAATCCTGTCGTGGAAATGACCTGTACTTTCTTGTTCTGCACCTTGTACCTGTATTTTCTTGTTCTGCACCCTGTACCTGTATTTTCTTGTTCTGCACCTTGTACCTGTATTTTCTTGTTCTGCACCCTGTACCTGTATTTTCTTGTTCTGCACCTTGTACCTGTATTTTCTTGTTCTGCACCCTGTACCTGTATTTTCTTGTTCTGCACCCTGTACCTGTATTTTCTTGTTCTGCACCCTGTACCTGTATTTTCTTGTTCTGCACCCTGTACCTGTATTTTCTTGTTCTGCACCCTGTACCTGTATTTTCTTGTTCTGCACCCTGTACCTGTATTTTCTTGTTCTGCACCTTGTACCTGTATTTTCTTGTTCTGCACCCTGTACCTGTATTTTCTTGTTCTGCACCCTGTACCTGTATTTTCTTGTTCTGCATCTTTATTTTCTTGTTTTGCACCTGTATTTCCTTATTTTGCACCTGTATTTTCTTGTTCTGCACCTGTATTTCCTTGTTCTGTACCTGTATTTCCTTTTTTTGCACCTGTATTTTCTTGTTCTGCACCTGTATTTCCTTGTTTTGCACCTGTATTTTCTTGTTCTGGACCTGTATTTTCTTGATCTGCACCTGTATTTCCTTGTTTTGCACCTGTATTTTCTTGTTTTGCACCTGTATTTTCTTGTTCTGCACCTGTATTTTCTTGTTCTGCACCTGTATTTTCTTGTTCTGTCTCTGTATTTTCTTGTACCCGAGCGGTGACTTTCACAATGCAGACGACGAATACCTAACCTTGAACTACGACATGGTTGGAAAGGCAAAATAGAGGGAGTAAAACATTGTGGTGATTTTCATTGGATTAAAAACAGAGATAAGGGGCAGCGGGAGGGAAAAACATGGTGTCAGATAGTTATAAAAACAAGAGATAAGGCTGAGATAAATGGCTTTCAAAAGGGAGTTATTTATTGTGACTTATCATCATCATCATCATCATCATCGTCGTCGTCGTTGTCACTAGATTATTATTGTTATTATTATTATTATTATTATTATTATTATTATTATTATGGGGTAGAATTCTCCACCTTCCAGGAGAGAAACTACAGGTCATTAGGTCTAGTTATCCCGTTGGTACCTTTTTGTATTTAGAGTATTCATGTTTCTTTCACTGAGAGAGAGAGAGAGAGAGAGAGAGAGAGAGAGAGAGAGAGAGAGAGAGAGAGAATGTTTTCGTGCGTAATTGTATAATAATTTTAAAACATTCATGCAAGAAGAAATTTGAGTCGGCTCTGTTGAGACTTCGCGGGATTTGCTGTTGTTGTTTTTTTTTTTTTTTTTTTTACTATTTTTTTCGTTATTTGTTATTAGTATTTTTTTTTTAAGGGATTGAATGTCTTGGCCTTTTGAGAGAGAAAAATCAAGATCAGCTGTGTTTATATTTTGCACTGGATTTTGTTCCCAGGACGAAGGAAGGATGGGCGTGTTCATCCTGCAGTTTAGAGAGGGGGAGACACTGTGTTGATATTAAGAGGCTTTGTTTCCCAGGACGAACGAAGGATAGGCGTGTTGTTCGTCCTAGGAATAGAAGAAGGGGATGAGTTATGGGTTTCGTTTCCCAGGATGAAGGAAGGATAGAAATCTCGCTCGTCTTTGTTTCATAGGACGATGGGAGTAGAAGCTCTTTGTTCGTCCTGGGAATTGAAGACGAGGATCAGCCTTTGTTTACATGATAGAGGCTTTGTTTCCCAGGACGAAGGAAGGGTAGAAGGTTTGTTTATCCTGGGAATTGAAGGACGGCTCCGTCATTGTAGGTGCGGCGTGGAGAGCAAGGTCGAGGGGAGAGGGAAGAATAATACATGCCTGGGTAAATATGGCTGAGAGAGAGAGAGAGAGAGAGAGAGAGAGAGAGAGAGAGAGAGAGAGATGGTAACAGCTCACGTCAGCCTCTTGATAAATCCCTTCACCACCCACGTTAATACCCAGTCCCCCTCACTCCCGAATTCTCTCTCTCTCTCTCTCTCTCACACACACACACACACACACACACACACACACACACACTGTCAGATATATGTTTAAGGCGAATGGGAAAGCGTTCTCCGTCAGAATGTTGTGTGTGTATGTGTGTGTGTGTGTGTGTGTATGTGAGAGAGAGAGAGAGAGAGAGAGAGAGAGGTGTTCTACTTATACAGCCGCACTAAACACCTTTCTTTATAACATGTACACTATCTTCCGCTGTCAGTTTAGGTCGTTGCACTGGGATAGAGAGACCTGCCCTGTCTCTTGCTCTCTCTCTTACCCATCTCTCCCTGTTGCTTCCTTCTTTCTTAATTACTTCGTTATCTTTACTGTCTTTATTCCTCTAGCCCTGCTATTGTCGAGTATTGCGCCTGCTTTCTCTCTCTCTTTCTCTCTCTCTCTCTCTTATATTTCATCATACTACGTTCTACATGTCAGCATATCATTTATTCTTTTTTATTACGAAGCCGTCTCGTGGCAGCAGGTTAACTCATCTTGTCACAACCATTTAGTTCCGTCACAAGGCAGGGTGGAGTCCTGCTACCTGCCTTCGCAACTTTGACCTCACCCTATTTCCTGTCTTCGTTTTTACATTAATAGTTTTTACCTAACAGTATCACATTCTTTATCTTTTCCCCGATTTTAGCATTTGTGGTCTGTATATTTCACATCTCTTTACTTACCAGACAGTTTCGTAATTGATTTTTTTTATCGCATGGTTGTCTTTATTTTTTTTCGCAGGCTTGTTATTCTTGAGTGTAAATAGAAGCCTGATTTGCCCTTTTAGTTTTGTATCGCTGTCACTACAGATGGGTTCTCCAAGCTTATCAAAATCGTATGAAGAAGACGTACAAGAAAAAATGAGGAGCAGGGTCATCGGATGGAAGGGTTATTCTTGGTTCCTCTGCATTTTGTTTTGGCAGAGGTTGTCAGTGTCAGCCTCTCGTGTTTTCCTTGTTTTCTCACATTCATATATTTTCATTAGTGATATCTCTAATCTTTTTTCCTGCTGTAATTTTAACGTCAACAATCTCAGCAAATTGTATCTCATCTTCTTCTTTATGTCTTTATTTATATTTTTTTCCCTTAGTGTCACAGCTTTTCCTTATTTTTCTTCCAGTCAGTCTCTCAGTCTTAGCCCTCTGACCCGCCACCTCAGGCCTTTGTGCTTTACTCTGGCTAATGTCACACGATTTTGTCAGGCCAACAGAAACCTACTTTGCCAATAATAATAATAATAATAAATGATAATAATAATAATCTATCTATCTATCTGTCTATAGCCCGACGCCCTAATCCCGCAAAGGGTGGCCGCAGACAAAACGCCTCCAAGTCACTCTGTCACCCACCATTTGACTCCCCTCCCCCCAACTCAACCCCCCTCCCTCATATACCTCTCAACTCCATCCCTCCACCTCATCCTCGGTCTACCCCTCCCTCTCCCTCCCTCCACCTCACCTACATACACCCACTTAGTCAGTCTTTCATTCTCCATCCTCTCCACATGTCCAAACCACCTCAGTGTATTTCTCCTAATCTTCTCAACCACATCCACATCTACCCCACAACGTTCCTTCACTTCTTCATTCGTCAACCTGTCCCTCCATGTCACTCCACATGCTCCTCTCAAGTAACTCATTTCCACTGCTCTCACTCTTGACTTGTTCCCCTCTTGCAAGGTCCACGCCTCACTTCCATACGTCAGGGTAGGGATCACAATACCATCATGCAGTGACTTCTTAACTTCCATACTCACCTCCCTATTTCTCATCACTGCTTTCAGTGTGCCAACACTGATAATAATAATAATATAATTATTATTAATATTATTAATAATTATAATAATAATAATAATAATAAATTCTGTATCGTTTAGCGTTTGGGCCAAGCATCTGGAACTGCGCTTTCTTCCAGCTGACGCCAAACGATTTTATTAAACTCTGAGAAGCCCACATTGGCCATAGGATTAACCCCTATATTAACCCCTTTATTTTACTGGTTTATTGACGCCACCTTCAGAATTATTCTATTAGTAAGGAAGGATATCTCGTAATGAAGAGGTTAATGAAGGTTATGTCCAGTCCCACCTGTTCGATTGTCCCCAGGTATATAAAATCATCTGGAGGTAGCTGGAATATAAAACGCTTCCTCAGGTTGAAGGGTTTAATTGCAATATCCCGTTATATCTTTACTGCAACTTTTTCTTTCAGTAATAATCAACGAACTATTTTTTCTTTTTCTTTTTTTTTTCTTTTTTGTTTTTCATTCCTTTAAGAGAAGTCGTCATAGTGGAAAATTTTAACCTCTGACTGCAGCATCTTTTTATATGTATGTACCTTTTTCTGAAATGAATTAAAATCGTTCCGCGTTAACTTGCATAAAATAGTACACTGCGAAAGACCTACATACCTACCTGTATATATATTTATATACAGTATATATATATATATATATATATAGAGAGAGAGAGAGAGAGAGAGAGAGAGAGAGAGAGAGAGAGAGAGAGAGAGAGAGAGAGAGAGAGAGTCAAGGGGTTGTACAGTATAGCCTAACTTTGTAATCTTTTAGTCCACGTCACCAGTATAAGATTGGAAGAGACGGGTGAATACAAAATGGCTGACCTGACCAGGCGCTTAATGCTGAAGGGTCACAGGGGTCTCTCTCTCTCTCTCTCTCTCTCTCTCTCTCTCAACCTGTCTCTTTAACTGGAGGGATAATCTCCTAGCAGTCGGAATGAATCAGTCACGTGGGTTTGTTTACATTGTGGGGACCTGAATGGCGAGACACGTGGGAGGGATGTTTATGAATGGGGGAGGCGTAGTAAGAGGCTCAGCGACTGAATGGGAGATGGACGCTAAGACTTAATTAGTGAATGTTGTGGGGATGTTAATAGACTTTGATCATTTTATTGCTATCCTCACCATTAACACATTTTCATTAGGCTACGTTGATCATATTTCTTCCGTTATTTAGCAGTTTGTGATATTCAGTAAATGGATATTGAAAGTTAAAAAGCAGATATTGGTTTGAAAGTAGAGGTTTGGAGTTAGAATAATCTCCAGGAGCAGCTTCAGTATTCAGATGCCTTTTGTATTTTTTTCCAAGCCTTTTTGAAATCAGTAGAATATATATGCTATAATAATTAGCTTTGGAGAGAGGCGTTTTGGAGTGAAGAGATAAAGCAGGATTTTATGATTTGTTGATGGAAAAAAAAAAAATAGTTTATCGAAAAAAATGCAGACAAATAGATCAGTGAAAAGAAGGCCTAAGGGAGGGTGGTGTTTTGGGGGGGAAGAGGGGTCGTTACTGAGTAGGAACAGAAATGCTTACATATGCTTTATTGTCGATACCGTACCTTACAAAATGCGTTCTCTCTCTCTCTCTCTCTCTCTCTCTCTCTCTCTCTCTCTCTCTCTCTCTCTCTCTCTCTCTCTCTCATTACTTGCACTCGTCTTTTCTTTATTTATTCTTTAGTTCTCCCTTCATCCCAATCGTCTCTTCCCCATTATTTCATACCTTCTCCTTCCTTCTCTCCCTTTTCCCCGTTCTTTAACTCCCTTATTTCATTTCCTTCTCCCTTCCGCACATGCTCCCTCTTCTCCCTTCTTTCCCTGTATCCTTCCATTCCTCTCTCCCTCCCTCCCCTTCACCACCATTTTCCCACCTTCCCTGCCTTCTTCATGTCGTTTGTTCTTCTCTGCCACATTCCCTTCTTCCTTTTCTCCATTCTCTTCTCACTTCCTACTCATTCCCTCTTCTTTCATCCTTTTTCTTACCTTGTACCTCCCTCTCTTCCTTCGCCTTTCCTACCTGTCTCCTACCGTTCTTCCTCCTTTCCAGCCTCCCTCATTTCCAGCCTCCCTCCTTCCTTTTCTCCCCTGCTTCGCCTCCATCCTTCTTTTGTCTTTCACTCTGTTTGTCTGTGCTCCTTCCTTACCTCCTTCATTATCTCCCCATACTTTCTTCCTTTCCTTTTTTCATCCACCCATCCATTCATCCTCTCTTTCTCCATCTATCCCTCCTCCCTCATCTTTACTCTCCCTCCTTTACTTCTCCTATTCCTTATGCTCCCTCCTTTCCTCCTTCCATCCCCTTATGCTCCTTCATTTCCTCCTCCATTCCTCTCTTGCTCCATCCATCTCTTCTCCCTCTTTTTCTCCGTCTCTCCTCCTCCCTTCTCCGTATGCTGTTTCCTCTCCTCCTTCCCTCTTCTCTTGCTTCATCCGTCCCTCTCCCTTCCTCTTTTGCTCCATCCTTTCCTCTTCATGTCCTCTTTTGCTTCATCCATCCCTTCTCTCTTCCTCTCTTCTTCCATCCCTCTTCCTCACTTCTTCCTTTCCTCCTCTCCATCCTCTCTTGCTTGGTCCCTCCCTCCCTCCTTCCACTCTTGCTTCTGCCTTTCCTCCTCCCTTCCTTTCTTCTCCTTCCCCGCCTCCTCCCTCCTTTCCTCCTCCCTCCATGCCTCTGTTCCAAGTGAGGCAGTGTGTACACCTCTCTCTCTATATGGTAATTCAGTCACCCAAGAAGTTGAGGATTTTTTCAGTATGACATCACTGGTGGACGGAAAGGTCAGGAGAGAGAGAGAGAGAGAGAGAGAGAGAGAGAGAGAGTACAGGAATCAGGTGTGGGTGTGAGGGAGCGATTGTTAGGAGAGAGAGAGAGAGAGAGAGAGAGTATAGGAATCAGAGTGTGGGTGTGAGGGTGAGCGTGTGCGTGAGAGGGAGTGGAGTGAGGGTGTAGGTGTAAGGGAGTGGTGTGTGTGTGTGTGTGTGTGTGAGTAAATGTTCGGGGTGCAAGGCTGTGTATATTTGTGGGCGGTGGAATGAGTGTGTGTGTGTAAGTGGGTGATGACAGCTGCTTGGATATATGAGATAGTGGGTGTGCAAGTGGAAAGAGAGAGAGAGAGAGAGAGAGAGAGAGAGAGAGAGAGAGAGAGAATCTTAATGTGCACTGTCTTAAAATTTTGCACGGATATAATTGTGAGTGTGAGCGTACGTTTATTTTTTTATTTTTTTTTTACATCTAAAGTACACACAATTTTTTTTTCCTAATCTGACCACCATAATTACCTGACCTTGGGTAAAAAACAGCGTGATTACTTAAACTGGTAAGAATCACGTAAGTAGTGTGGCATTTGAAGGAGTGAAGGGAGCGTGTATAGGCGTGAAGGAGACATCATGGCGGAGAGGCAAGCGAGATGAAGTGTGAAATATGGGGTGACGTGAGCTGGTGTGACAATTGAGGCTTCGGTTACACAGCCATGGCCCACACGCACACATGTACGTACACACACACACACACACACACACACACACACACACACACACACACACACACACACACACACACACACACACACACACACACACACACACACACACACACACACACACACACACACACACACAGATAGGTACACTTTTCTGAAAAGTGTGATGGCCTTAATTGCTTTCATTATAGGTTTTCAAAATTCTGCTCACAGTCATTATGTATTTAAAGGAAGTTAATTACACCCCTTTAATTTTAACATGGCTTAGGTTTTCGTCCCTTTGTAACTTATATATTTCACGTAGCTCAGTGGCACAGAAGGACTGTACTATGACTCCTTTTCCTTTTCATAGTCCTTATTTTCCTTTTTTCGTGTCTAGCAGTCATATTCTTGTGATAACCTGGCTTTACAACTCAGCGTTCAAGGTAGGGAGATGGCAGTTTTAGGCCAAGTTAGAGTAAAATGAGTATAGTATTTGTGTTCGCCAGTGTCCACTTTGGAATAGTAATATTTTATCCACTTCTCAGTCGAATATGAAAGTCTTACATAATATTCCTAAGCGTGTGTTGGCGTTAGTTGAAGAGTTATGATCATCTTACATAATATTCCTAAGCGTTTGTTGGCGTTAGTTGAAAAGTTATGGTTATCTCACATAATATTCCGAAGAGTTGGGCTCAGATGATGGCATTACTTTTTTTTTTTTTATTTTTTTTTTTACCTTCGCCAACGAAGTTGGAGGAGGTTATGTATTCACCTTTGTTTGTCTGTTTGTTTATTTGTTTGTCCACACGATGTCTCGAAAACTTCTGAATGAATTTCATTGAAATATTGTGGACGGGTGGGCATTGGGCCAAGAAAATTGATTAAAATTCCGGACGATCCGGATCCGGCTTTGGCGGAGGTATGCGCACTCTGAGTGCTGTCTGGTATTTTATGCAGCTGTAAATATAACCAGACAAACCCACGCGGCATCTGTTGATCGAAAGGCCGCGAGATCGATCTGCTGTGGTGTCTGGAAACAGTTTAACTCTTTTGGTTCTGTTTACTTATTGTTCATTTGTTCCTACTACCTTCAGACGAGTGTGTTCAGCGTTGAGAGTGTTTAACTGGAGGAGGTAAATGTGGCCTTCATTAACCCCCTCCCACAATCATAGCTCTCCCAAGTTGAATAAAATCTTCTTCTTGTAGCAAGATAATAGGACACTAACAGACTGAAGAGGTTGAGGGCGTGTTTTTCGATAATATAGCCTTCATCGATCTGTATGACCGACCGAGATGTCATAAAAACGTTCCAACCAATGACATCACAGCAGCCATAAGGAGACATCTCTAGCATGCGTTAGTTTGGACACTTTTATTAGTGCTCAAGCAGGTGACATGTGAGGGTATATGTGGTTTCCGTTGATGGTGCGTGGGTACGGGCTGCGTAAATATATGTTCACTTTTAAAAGCATTAAAAGAATGCAAAATTGAAAGTTGATTGTGAACAAACACGGTAAATGGTTATAATGAAGAACGTGCTCGTTCATGTACTGCATGACCTGCGTCGCGTCAAGGTAATATCAAAGTTTTCTCCAACAACATCAGTAGCAAGAGGAACACCGTCAACAACAGCAAAAGATAAGCAGGCTTTGGTCGGATATACTTGGTATGTAATGACACAGGAAATGACCCCCTAATAAACGTATTATCTCGAAATATGACATACCCCATAATAACATTTCTTATCACGGAATATATCATGCCTCATAATAAACATACTTATCACGAAATACGTCGTACCTCACAATAAATATGCTTATCACGGATTATATTCGGCTCTGACGGCTGTCCTAAGATTGCCCGAGGCTGTTATTAATTGGGGGCGGTTTCAAGGCTATCACGGCTGTCATCACGCCCTGACGTCATCAGCCCGTAATGTACCATGCAAAGAGTTCGGGGTTTTGTAGCGGCTTCTCTGTTTGATTTTTTTTTTTTTTTTTTTTTGTATTTTTGTATTTGGCTAGCAAAGGATTACTGATACTGTATTTTTTCTGCCTCTGTCTTGATACGGCAAACTTTCATCATACATTATTCCTGAATATGTGGTTTATGGACGTCTAGCGGTGTAGTGAAGGAACCCCGTTAAGGGAACGTAAAGGCCATATGCTTTTCGCGTCGATTCGAATCCAAAGAACTGATTTGTTTATTTACATTGTTTATTTATTTTTAGTTACGTAATACCAAAAGAGCCTAGATCAGTCACCTGTCTTCATGTGTTTGTGAGCGGTGTACATAAGAACATAAGAAGAGAGGATAACTGCAGTAGGCCGGTAGGCCCATGCTGGGCAGCTCCTAGAAGAGGGTCTGTGTTATACTATCATAGCTGTCGTACTCCGGGTGGGTGTATCAGAGAGTGAGAGTACCGTATATTCCCCTGCTGTAATAGTCTAGCCTCGGACACCTACGCCCAGAAGAGATAATATGGGTCTGTGTTATACTATCATAGCTGTCGTACTCCGAGTGGGTGTATCAGAGAGTGAGAGTACCGTATATTCACCTGCTGTAATAATTAATACTAAGGGGAATCGCAAATCACACTTCTTGTCTGTCTGATTAAAGGTATGAGGAAGCATCACCTCGACCTCGAAGCTTAATTTTGATCCTTTGTACCCCTATTTTATCCAGATTATTCGTATTTAGCCTCACCATAAATTATATTGGCTTCTTTAAAAATCTTATATTATTTTCTGGGAAGGGGAGGAGGTATGGTATGAGGGACAGCGGACTATGGTGGAGAGAGGCGGTCAGGAACGTTGCTCCATTTTAAGACGAACGATTGTGAAACTCATATACATTATCCTGAAAAATTTGTTGGATATACCGAAGAGCGCGTCGCTGAGTTTCGAAAGTTTGTGTTCACTCTCCCGGTATTTATCGTAAGGAAGTGCATCGATATTAGTGTCGCCAGTAGTGCATAGTGACAGTTCTGCTAATAACTACAGTCTTTGAGATTGGCTTATATTTGCTGTATTAACTGGCTTCAAGTGATAAGAGTAGTTGGCCACACATAACCCGGTACAGTGCCTGTGTGAAGTGGAGGTCTAGTCATAGCTGCCGACGTTCGTGCATCACAGTTACATGCTTATTTCAACTCTATATGACACCTCCGTTCATTCATGTCAGTGCCACCAATAAACATGTGATTATGTCAAGGTTGTCAGGTGTACCAAATACCAGACCTCTGCTAAATACTGATGCTGGCCCAGGTTCAGATATCGCCAGTACATACGAGTACATCCATACACTCAGGAGTAAAGCTTCGCATACTGTTTCACTGCGTTTACGTCGCACTTGGGGCATGTCCATCACCTTTCTCCTTAACGCAGCCTATCTGAATCATCATCATTTGGACAGAGAGATGTACCAAGCCTCTCTTAGTGTAGGAATATTAAACTGAAGGGAGAAACAAAAGTAAAAGTGAAATAATAAGCCAACATTCCATCTTAACAGTGCATAGACAGGCAAGGACGCGAAAGGACAAAGCTGGGTCTCCTTTGTTGATGTCATGGCTGGTGGGTTTGTCACTCGTCAATCTAAATCGTATATTTTTTCAGGGACCTTGGTAACACAGACAGCGACAGGCAGGGGAGCTGACAGCCTACACAAGCACCGTATTAACCACTTCAGTCCGATGGCGCGTTTATCATATCTGTGGTATCTCTGCACTATTTCTTTTAGTCTTTGAGAGTGCCCCGATAGTGAAGGGATGAGTGAAGGCTGTACGTCACCCCTCCAGTAATGATAATAATAATAATAATAATAATAATAATAATAATAATAATGGTAATAATAATAATAATAATAATAATAATAATAAAGCGGACAAAAATTATGTGTAGTTAACAAAAATAAAATATAAACACGTCGCCGTACTGAAAGAATAAACCCAATAACTATAAGAAGTGTGACTATAGTGGATTAATTTACCTGGCGATAGCAAGGACAGAATATTAGGAGCTTGAAATGATCGTAAGGAAGGGGTTAATATGGACGTTTTGCCCCTACGAGCAGTCTTCCCAAAATGAATAATATGGGTAGATGGTAACACACACACAAAAAAAAAAAAGTATGGAAAAGGTTCGGGGAGGTCATTAATAAGTACTTCACTCCGGTAACGTATTTTTTTTTTCGGTACCGTAAGACGATTTTATTCAGCTTAAGAAGGAGTTTTGTTGGTGGAGTTGCTGATAAGAGGTATACTAAATCCCTCCAGTCCGTCGTCTCCCTCGTAGGCGGAATAAAATCGTCTGGTTGTAGCAAGAATAGCGGGGCTGAAGAAGCCCTGTATTGCCAAGATATATTTCCTAAGCCGAATAAACACATCCATTTTCAGGACGTATGTTAATCTGATTCTTTCCATCTCCAGACGATTTTACCCAGCTTAGGGGAGGCTTTCCAAACTAGTGGGGTTAGATATACTTAATTAACCTCTTCAGTACTCAAGTTAAAATCGCTGAGTGAAATCATCTAGTGAGTGTAATTGAAATAAAAAATGTTGAGAGAGAGAGAGAGAGAGAGAGAGAGAGAGAGAGAGAGAGAGACTATAAACGTTTTGATCGAGAAGAATTTAGTATTTATTCCAGTGTACGAAGGATGATTATATTTAGCCCACATAAAAGCACAGAAGGCAAAGAGTTGCTAGTATGTCGGTAGCTGGAGTTTTAAAAAAAAGTGTAGGCAGTGTGAGGAGGATGAAGGTCAGTGTGTTGTAGTGTGTGGGACGGGTGTTTGGAGAGTGACATGTGCTGGTAATGTGGACAGGATGGCATAGTCGGGGTAAATTGATAGGAAGAAAGACAGACAGCCAGACGAGTACACACACACACACACACACACACACACACACACACACACACACTGGATTGGATAAATGTGTATATATATGGGCAGGACAACACAGGCCTGTATTCAACAACAAGGTAAATAGTCAAGTAAACACACACACACACACACACACACACACACACACACACACACACACACACACACACACACACACACACACACACAGCAGACAGATGACAAGTGACGACAGAGAGAAAACAACTAATAGACTAATGAACTGTTGTTAGGAAGAACGAGAATTCGAACCCAATCTTAGACAGGGAACAACTAAGGGATTTGATATTCGGTAAAGCAGTCGTAATTGGCATTCCCCAAGGCTCGCCGACAGGCCAAACACACCCTTGCAAATACCGTCACGCCAGAAAGAGAGGATCCTGGTTTGTATTCAGTATGGACGGTGGGCGGTGCGATATGGTATGTGTAGGGGGATTGCCAGGTCTTCGGGAATGCACTGTCTTTCTTGTTCTTGGGGTAATATAATGAAAATAAAAGACAGGTGACAGCTAGGAGACAAACAGACAACAGACAGCCCATTGACAGGCAAAACAGACACGACCAGATAGCCAACCAACAAATGACAGGCAGCTCATTAACAGACGTAACACAGACAAGAGACAGAAGACAAGTAGACAGTTTAGAGAGAAGACAGGTAGATGGCACAGGTATACCTTGAGAAATAACAGACATCGTATTGCCAAACAAGATTGACAGACAGACAACATGCTACTGCACCCTAACCCAGACGGAGCTGCACCCAGACACAGACAGACTGATTAACAGGGACAAGAGGCTTATTCCTCCCCTTCCCTCACTTGAACCTCATTAGAGCCACGTGAGAGAGAAATATGAACCACGCCTGCTACCCCTCCCTCCACCCCTTTCCCCACCTGCTACTCCCCTCTCCCTCCTACCCCCCAAACCCTTCCCATTTCCCTCTCTTCCTCTCCCTTTCTCCTCCTCTACTCCCTCCCCTACCCTTCATATGCTTCCCCTGCCTGCCTCCCTCCTTTCTCTCTCAACCCCATCCCCACCTACACCTCCTCAGCCCCCTCCCATCTACCTCTCTCGCTATCAGCCCTCCCCTCCATTTCCTCCCACTTCCATCCCTCCTCACATTCCTCACCTCTTCCCCCATACCTCACATCCTTTCGCTGTCCTCATCTTCCCACCTCCCCAACCTCCCCTTTCCACTTTCACCTCTCCCCCATGCCTCCCCCTCCCAACTTTTTGAGGAGGGCATGGCAGTTGCTGGTAACTTGGCAGAGGCATAGGAAGGCGAGAGTGGAATTTAAGGAATTTATGTAGGCAGGGTCATTGTTAGGTAGGCAGACAGGGTAGGCAAAGGATCATGGAGGCTAGAACATGATAGGGACATACAGTAGGCAAGTAGGCAGGGGACATGGTGAGGCAGGCAGAGGGCATGGATAGGCGAAAGGATGGAAGCAGGCAAATGAAGAGGTAGGCTAGTACTTAAGAGCAAGACTGTCTAGCAGGCAGACATAAAGATAGGCAGGTTGGGGGAGGCAGGCAGGGGGATATATGGTCAGGTAAGAACTTGACAGGAAGATAGACGGGCAGGCAGAACGGCAGGTAGGTTGAGGGAGTAAGAAAATTAGCAGGCTGGCAGAGGGAGTAGGCAGACGCAAATATCTAAGAAGGGACATGCGATAAATACGGGATATGGCTAGGCAGGTTGGGAAAGGTGGAGGTATAGCAGAGGAAAGTATGCGGGCACAAGGAAGTAGCCAGGAAAATACATGACAGGTACACAGACACGGGGATAGATAGGCGTGGGGGATAGGTTGATCACTAGATAGAGGCAGGGACATGATAGGGGCACAAGCAGGCAAGCAGAAACAAAGATAAGGAGAGAGAGTGGGTAGGAAAATATGCAGGCAGGGACATGACAAGAACATAAGCAGGCTGGCAGGAATCAAGGGTAAGCAGGCACAGGAGGTCGACGGAGAACATACAGACTCACACTAGACAGGGACATGACAGGAACAGAGGCAGGCATGCAGGGGACATGGGTAGGCAGGCAGAGGTAGCAGACAGACGAATATATGCAGGGAGGCAGGAACATAAGCAGGGAACGTGGGTAGGAAGGCAGGGGGGTAGGGAGGGGAGCAAGCAAAAGGACATATGGAGACACGAGGAAGTGGACAAGCAGAGACATGACAGGAAAGTAGGCAGAAACCAAGTGAAAGGAGCGCTGGATGAGCAAGAAGATGAGGCTGAAAGGCTCTAGTGGAGGAAGGAAGGCTTGAATTAATCCGAGAATAGCTAGAAAAAGCAAAGCAATAACACCTCGGACTGAAGGAGATAATTTCCTGATGGTAGGGTTGTATTGAGGGGGTTAAGCCTTCGAAATTCTAACGACAAATATAAAAGAACTTTAGCGACTCCAGTTAGAGCTTACTACGTAGAAGTAGGTCAGAAGAGCATGCGGGGATAGGCAGGGAGACAGGCAATAAAGGGATAGTCTGGCACAAATATCCCGACAGACACATTATTCACACAATGTTCCAGCAGTCAGGCGGATCAAGTTGAGAGGCAAACAGAATACACTACCAGAATGCACAAGGACCACCAACACGACAGGCACAAGAACAAACACTGCCGCAGACATCACAGGCAATATTTATGACCTCCAGCTATAACACGTGTGACATCTTAGTGGCCTTCGACGTTGCTTGGAATTAGAATTTAATTTTTAAACTGCCCTCCTACAGTTTCTGTGTCTGAAGTTATTATCAGTGGTGTTTCTCAGGGTTCTGTCCTGTCAGCAGTTCTCTCCCTCCCATTTACCTGTGACCTTCCATTCATAGATGTTGACTGCACATTATTCCTTCTTTTCACGGCATTTATCACAACAGTCACTAAAATAATCGTGGGATGAGGGTTTGGCACACTTGACCTCTGAATTGTCTCTTTTTTCCAACAGGCTCAGAAAGAAACCTTTGTTGTTTTCAGGGCCTCAGAAATTCAGTTCTTCTGTCTGTCATATTAGCCTAACCTCCCACATATTTGTCCCCTTCACCTTCAGCATAACATAACCCAAGTTCATCATCTCACTATAGTTCGTGTTTTGTCTTTTCGTGAGGTTTGTTGGAAATATCAGCATCACAGACATTAGATGTGTTGAACCGACTCCGTGTATACAGTAGGTGTGCGAGGTTGCAGACTTTGTAATGGGACCTTATTCGTTCCTGTATTGTGCACAGGCCAAATATTAATGGGAGCTTACCAGTACTTTCAAGCATAGATACTACCACCACACAACCACAAGAAGCACCGTAAGGCACAAGACACCATTTTCACAAGCATAATCACCGCCTTCAAGCACAGACTCTACCACCACACAACCACAACAAGCACCTTCAGGCACAAACATCAACCACAGCCACCACCGCAACCGCAACCACCACATCAGTCACAAACGGTACCACCGCACCTCCACAACCAACCCCTTCACACAGTCACCACCACCGCCACGCAGCCACAGCCACGGCCACCACCACAGCCACGTCCCTTAGCAGCACCTCTGACCTCGTGCCTGGTGCTTGAGCCTGAGTTATCGCAAGGCCCACACAGTCGCCAAGTGAGCCCGTACACCGCTCGCTAAGTGCTTATCTAATGGCCTGACAAACGACGCCTTGTAGATGGGATTGTTGATAGTTGCAGGCGTGTTTTTTTTACCCATTTTTATCGCATTACTTTTTGTATCTACCCATATCTATCAGTGTATCTGTCTCCCTGTCTCTATCATCTAGCTTATTTGTCCTTATCTATCTATGGCAGCCCTCTCTCCATCTCATCTAGGTCGTAAGTTAAATAAAATCATATGCCGTTAATCAGATGGAAATATGAAAGGTTCTGAGGAGGGTAATACGTGACTCCTGTTGTTGAACCCCGTTATTAAAATGCCGTCTCTTTTAATTTATTTTTACCCTCCCAAGACTATTTTTAGGGACTGTTGGTAAAAGAAGTAGATGGCATTGTTTAATAGTAGGGTAGTTTAGCAGCTTTTATTACAAGAGGTCACCCCGTAGTTGCATGAAATTGTCTGGAGGTTGTAAAGAGAGAGAGAGAGAGAGAGAGCGTAACCATACCCTACAATAGTTCTCATCAAGACCTATGCATCACCCCAGTGCAACAGTGTATATCAAAAACTCACGATTTATATAATTATGTTGGCAAAGGTCAAGGACAAGGTGAAGCTTCGGAGCAGGAAAAAAAAGAAAAAAAAAGTTGTGTCGGAGATCCGCCTTTGCGTAAAATAAGTAAATAAATAAATGAATAAATAATAAAGAATGAGAGGCTATATAATTTGACACTTCTGGAGAAAAAAAAAAAGGGGTTGAGCTGAAGACCAAAATCAAATCCCGCTCAGTTCGAGGAATGTGGATATTATGGTTATATATTTTCTGCTTTACTGTTCCTGCCTTCAGATTAATTTATTCCGTTTAGAAGGAATATTTTGATCCGGAGGGAATAGATAAAGATTTGAACGTTTACATGAGAGGTTTTTCCTGAGTTAAATAATGTAGAAAAAGCCAAAGTAAAAAGAATATTATAGTGAAAAAATTTGCAAGATTGGAGGTCGTAGGCACTGGGAAAGACAGATTGAGGTAGGCAATTCCAGAGTTGATCAGTTGTGTGCGTGGGAGATTAAGAGGACTGTAAAAGCTAACTCGTGCATTAGAAAATTGTACAGGAAAAAGGTGAGATTGTGTAGCAAGACGATTGCTGCGTGCCCACCTTAAACGGGAAGGAATGTGTGTGTGTGTGTGTGTGTGTGTGTGTGTGTGTGTGTGTGTGTGTGTGTGTGTGTGTGTGTGTGTGTCCATTTACCTCAAGGTTTATTGCGTGGTGTTTTAAGTGATTGCTCTCTCTCTCTCTCTCTCTCTCTCTCTCTCTCTCTCTCTCTCTCTCTCTCTCTCTCTCTCTCTCTCTCTCTCTCTCACTCACTTTCAAATATACGAATTTCTTTTTCCGTCCTCCTTATTCTCTTCCTTCTTTCACTTCTTTCTTGTTTTTCCTTTTAAATTATTTTCTACATTTTTCACCCCACCACTACCATAATATCCTCCTCCTCCTCCTCCTCTTCCTCCTCCTCCTCCTCCTCCTCCACAACTTGTCATCTTTACTAACACTTTTAACTCTCCCTAACTCTTCTTAAGCCTACCCTCCCTCATACACCCTCCCACACTCACCCTCTCACTCCCCTCTCCCCTCCACTCTTTCTCCTTTCTCTTCATTCACATCCTCCCTTTCTCCGACATTCATTCTTCCACTCCCTACTTTCTCTCCTTCACTTCTCTCCAAATCTCCTAATTTTCCTTCCTTACGCCTCTCCTTCTCTCTTATGCCATTTCCTCCTCCTCCCCACCTCCCCCTACCCCTCAGCTGTCTTCTTCTTCTTCTTCTTCTCCTCCCCTCCTCCCTACCTCATTCCTTCCCGAACTGCCTTCTCCCTCTTCTCCCTTCCTCCCCAATGCGCGTTGCTCCTTCCTCCTTCACTCCCCCACTACCCCCTTCCCAGTCTCCCCCCCCCTCCCATTTTGCATCTTACTCCCCGTCCACACCATCCCTCCCCTAATCCTCTTCTCCCCCGTTTAAGCTTTGGGTTCTCTTAAACACACACACACACACACACACACACACACACACACACACACACACACACACACACACACACACACACACACACACACACACACACACACACACACACACACACACACACACACACACACACACACACACACACACACACACACACACACACACACACACACACACACACACACACACACACACACACACACACACACACACACACACGATGCTCATATTCCCCTGTCTTTTCTCCTGCCCTCCCCCACTGCCTCATATCTCTCTCTCTCTCTCTCTCTCTCTCTCTCTCTCATAACACCTACCACAACAACCACATGGCTTCATATCCTAATGCTACCATCCCTACCTGAACTACTACCATTATTACTAGATTAGGTACCATACTTCGCTTATCTAATATTATGAAACAGTAGGCCTTTCTTCCACCACCACCACCACCACCACCACCACCACCACCACCCCTAAATACTACGACCCCAACCACAACTACCATCAGTACCACGACGACTGCCCTTAGCACAAATACTGCAGCCACCATTACTACCACAAGCACCATTATATTTACCATTTCTAGCACCACAGTAACCACTCCTTCCCCCCTCCCCTCCCCCCCCCAAAAAAAAAAACACTGCAACCTTGATCCCTACCACAACCATCGCTCCTGCCAAGAATACCATTCCTGTCACTATTTACCATCTCTACCACCACAACTGCCACTCCTACCGCAGCCACCACCCCTACCACAATCATCACCAGTTGCTTCCTTTGGTATCATATTCCCAGTTTGGCTCATCCACTTAAACCTTATTGGCGAGAATGAGGTGTAACTCTTGCTCCTTCCCAGCCAGGCTAGAGTGTAAGTGTATTCCCAAACGGTTCACTTAGGAAGGGGTACAAAGAACTTTATCTCAAGGACTTCAAAGGGGTATGAAAGTGGCGAGCAGCAGAGAAGATGGACACTCTGAAAAGAAGAAAAGAAGAGAAAGCTTTAGTTCTGTACTATGACGCTGCAGAGAGAGAGAGAGACAGACAGACAGAGATTTCGCCCGTGACTAATTATCCGCAGACATAGAGCAGAATCTCTCAACCAATCACTCAGTAGCCATCTAAGCTCCGAAAATCATCAAAATGCGTTAACTGAAAAAGTGAACGGATAAGTAAATAGAACGATAAACCTTGAACATCAGTATATAACCCTAATAGTCCGTCAGGTGAACCCCCCATTTTTAGCCAACCGGTACCAAAAAGATGGCAAAGGCTCATTGGTTTCATTTGAAAGGTATATTATTCAGGAACTCATTTTGCCCTGGTAGCAGTCTGGATTTCACAGCTTTCATATTTTTATCGCTTATTGAACAGACCACCTATTGGCGAATAAATCCCGCCAAATGCGGTAAAGCCTGTATGCGGTACATTCATATCAGAACTGCATGTCATGATTCTACATGCTATGTCAAGTGCCTTTTACTTTGTTCATGTAATGCCATTATAGCACCAAGTTTGGTCAAATCAAAAGATTTGTACAAACGGTTGTACAACCGCAAAAATTTCTTTCTGCTACACCAAACAAGACCAGTTTCATTCACTTTCTCATACAAGAATGGAAACAAGCAAAGTACACCGAACGACTCGGAAACAAAAGTTTGTATGTCACATGCGGGGAAAACTGCTACAAAATCCTGCATGATGAAGGCTGTGTTCTTGTACCCGAACTATGTTCATCTCAAGAGGAGGCAGACACCCGCCTTATCTTGCACTCTGCACATGCAGCAGGTGCAGGATTTGATTCAGTTGTACTTGTAGCTGATGATACAGATGTGTTTTTGTTGGCACTTGCATTCTGTGACGACATAGATACACACCTGTATCTTAAGTGTGGAACTTTGGCAAGGGTATCTTACATAGATGTACAGAAAGTGTACACTACACTAGGACCATTGGTATGCAAAGCTTTACTTGGGATGCATGCATACACTGGATGTGACAGCGTGAGCTCCCTTGCAGGCCGAGGAAAGATAGCTTCTCTCAAGCTGCTAAAGCAGGACGCAGAGCTCCAGTCCACATTCGCAGATCTTGGAACTGCGTGGGATGTCTCAGACTCACTTCGTAACAACCTGGAGGCATTTACATGTCAAATGTATGCAACCAAAACGAGCGTTCGAAAAGTAAATGAACTGCGGTATCATTTTTTCAGCAGTAAGAAAGGCTGTGTTGAACCGCACCAGCTTCCACCATGTGCAGACGCCCTTCATAAACATGCATGTAGGGCCAACTATCAGGCCGGTGTTTGGCGAAGAAGTCTGGAAGCTTACCCAGAAGTACCATCACCTAGAGGTCGAGGTTGGAAAGTTGAAGCAAAAGATGGGAAAGAGGAATTGAAAATTGACTGGCTGGATGGCGCTCCTGCACCCAATTCTGTATTGGAACTCCTGGCCTGCAACTGTTCAAGGTCATGTCGCCTCCCACAGTGTACATGCATGGTTAATAACATGAAGTGCTCTGAACTATGTATGTTGAGAAACTGTGACAACCAGCCACAGGATGATGAAGACGATGACCCACAAGTGATGGACGATGATGCTGAAATGGAAGAACTTGACTTTGAATTACTCTGAAAGTATTGCAAATGACAAGAATTACTGAGAACATTATGTAGTCTGTTTGTACATTTTAATACTGTGTCTAGTGCAATGAAACAATATTCAATTAAAGATGGTGTTTAGTTCTAGTTCATTCATTTAACCTCCTAAATTGTAACAATCAAGATACCAACTCAGCTTATCATGAGATCTGACTAGAATAGTCAGTTTTTGCAATCTTATTTTGGTATATATGTGTCACCATGGTCACCTATACTATACAGTCATAATTATATGCTGAATAATAATTGCAACATGTGATCCCTCTGTCTGAATATGGATGTATTGAATATGAAAACAGTAATTTTAAATATCAATAACTTATCTGATTGCAAAGATATAGCAATGCGTAGATTATTGGCATTATAAAATGTTGGCTCAAAAAGTACAACATCTTTTGATTTGACCAAACTTTTTACTACAGTAGCATTAAATGGCCATAATTAAAACTTAAAAAAGTAAAAGGCACTTGACATACCATGTAGAATCATGACATGCGGTTCTGATATGAATGTACCGCATACAGGCTTTACCGCATTTGGCGGGATTTATTCGCCAATAGGTGGTCTGGTCAATAGGCGAAAAAAATATGAAAGCTGTGAAATCCAGATTGCTACCAGGGCAAAATGAGTTCCTGAATAATATACCTTTCAAATGAAACCAATGAGCCTTTGCCATCTTTTTGGTACCGACAACCCCCTGTACCTGATGGACTATAATTCCAGCTGTATTTCGCCAGTTATACAGTAGTGGGAGGGAGGCAGAAGCGACAACACGAGATCCCAGAAAGTCGGAGACCTACCTAGAGTGTGTGTCTTGATTTAACATCACCGCGACCTGTTCAAAGGGATGACTTATAACCACGTACTGTAGCCGTGTATATTTGAGCATGCCACAGTCTCGGACATACTTGGACCCTCTTCATAGTTAGAGATACAAAGCCGGGATAGAGCTTGTAGACATAATTTTAGTTTATATATGTAGCAATGCGTCCAAAAACTCATAGTTTCTATAAACTGTAATCGTGTGTGTGTGTGTGTGTGTGTGTGTGTGTGTGTGTGTGTGTGTGTGTGTAGCGCAAACGAAATTGGAAAGAGGATTATGATGAAACTTAGCAGGATGGTTGCAATTAGATCACAGATGGGCCTGTTTTAGTTTCATGTCGATCGAAATATTCCAAAGGGGTATTTTGGCCCCTGATAATTATTATTGTCCCCACTGATTTTATGCAGAACGTGTAGGGCGTGGGTTGTTCAACGTCCAGACAGCTGTTCCTCGTTTTCCAGCAGCGGGAGGCGAGGTTGAAAAACGGCTTTCATTTGAACAATCAGATATAGCATAAAATCCGTTTTCCTCAACAAATTATGTATCATTGGCATCGATTTACAATTTTCCGTGCAGTGATGCAAAAGCTATTGCAGGCTGTTATAAGCGGGCGGGGGGGGGAAATATGAATCGCTGAAAATTGGCCATCTTTAACGAGCAATTCCAACACATGAAATTTAATTATAAGAATAAAATTTGACACCGATGGCACTGGTGCTATGTTGCGCAGTCGAATGTGTAAACAGATTCCCCATACATACTGCTGCAGTTGCGAGATAATTCAAACCGAACCCGTATAGCTGCAAAGGACTGAGATGCGAGGGTGGAACAGAGAGCCCCCAGCAGGAGCAAATGCCTCTTGGTCCGCAGTCACTTGCCAGGACCTATAACCCATGCATCTATAACTCGTACACCCATACTCATAACCCCTTTACTGGCATATACAACCATTACTTGTTCATCCATTAATTCATCGTTCAGGTTTTCGAATTCTCTCAAAACCCCACATGCCTGACTTTTCATACAGAAAGTTTTCCTTTGTGGTAGACACCATTCCTTTGCAATGTAATAAAAAAAAAATGAAGAAAACAGAAAGGATGAGAAAGCTTTGAGGTAAAATGTGGCTGGAGAGGAGGGCAAGTGAGGGAAAGAGTGTGACAGGAGTGGGGAGACTGATACAAATCGCCCCCAGCACACGCACACTCTCTACGTGGATGAAGAGGTTGCTAGGGTCCCACACCAGAACACCAGAATGACCTTGGCTGTTGGATGCGTTGAGGCTTTACCGTATATATGTTCACTCACTGGTAACGGAATACAAAGATGTGTGTGTGTGTGTGTTCAGTTTTTGCATGCGTGCTCGGTTATCAACTTTTCCACTAACCAGTTATAGTGACAAGTGGCCCAATTGTATGGGAGAAGAACGCAGGAAAGCGCATGACCCCTTCACTCCGATGACATTATTTAGTCGATCTCTGCTGTTTACGAACAGTTTTATTTGGATTTGGAGAAAATGTTCGAAGTAGAGGCGTTATGTATAGCCTTCTCACTAAAACAACTACTTCTTTGAATAAAATGGTCAGAATCGCAAGCATAAATTATAAGAGGACGTCACCTGATTGAGTAACAATGATTAATTTGCCATATTTCACGGCGAGTACATCCACATGGCCTGCAACAAGTAGCGCTGGATATTATAATGACAGGTTCGGAAACACATACACATATGACCCACGTAATCTGCACTGATGGATCTGTACAGACGAATACTGGCCGGTCTGGACGCGGCATTGCTGTTACAGAAAAAGATGGTAATACTGTCCTTGAGGTAAACCGCGATTGCATAACTAGGCCAGTAGTATCCAAACCGAGCTTACTGAAGTAGCCTTTGCTTTGCAGATACATGTAGTTTTAACATAAGTCCACAGATAGTTGAAACTCGCAGACAGCATTCCGGGAATTGTGTGGCGAAGAAAAGCAGTCATGTTTTGCTGCCTAACAATTGCATAATTTGATTCAGGAGAGGGGAGCCGATGGACAGTTCCTCTAGATCCCATCACAAGTCAGTATGCGATGGGATGACATAGCTGATATTTACGATAAGGGAGCCAGTGATAAGTATAATGTGGAGTATCGTACAGGCATTGCGGTGCAGGTCTTTATGAACATTATGGTCAAGGATTCAGGGTATCAGTTACAGGCCTACAAGAAATCCCTACACCACACTGAAGGGGATAGGCTCTTGAGACCTTCCCTGTATTTTTCCTCCCACCCATTTTATACATTACTGCTAAGCCTTCGTGTCCTCCTTTTGAACTATTCTTGTCCCAGGTTCGCGTCTCCTGGGTTAAACAACACTTAGGCAGACATAAGTAAGGACGCTTTGTGCCATACCAACATAACACACCACAATACATTAGATACTTCTCCATAACAGTCCTCCCTCCCGTGTCTCCCACTTCCCCTCCCCTCCCCTCCTCTGCCCCCCTTTCCTCCCTTCTCTCAATTCCCTTTCCTTATCCCCCACCTCTCTGCCACTCCCTGCCCGCAGCAGCCTTCACAGGACTCCAAGATAACCCACAATATCAAGCTGTCCCCTTCCCACCCCACACCACCCTCACCCTCACCCCCATTCTCACCCCCACCCTCATTCTCACTCCCACCCCTCCCCCACCCCCATCCCCACCCCCATCCCCACCCCAGGGCACGACCTTTAATGAACAACAGTGGGGTTATTAA
Organism: Coenobita brevimanus; assembly: GCF_032717465.1. NCBI lineage: Eukaryota > Metazoa > Arthropoda > Malacostraca > Decapoda > Coenobitidae > Coenobita > Coenobita brevimanus. Next base: position 7,052,692 of record NC_136971.1, on the reverse strand, counting down.
ATCATATCAGCGCTGACTTCACCCCTTTGCAGCGTGCTTTTTGCGGCAATTACATCAACAGAACGTGACGATGGGCGCATTCCGCGGTGCTGATGAGAGGTGACAGGCGGAAACAGAGAGAGAGAGAGAGAGAGAGAGAGAGAGAGAGACAGAGAGACAGACAGACAGACAGAGATACAACGCATTTTGTTATAGGCTGAATTAGCCATTTTGTGGTCGAATTTGGGGATGTACAGAAGTGAATTAGAGAGAGAGAGAGAGAGAGAGAGAGAGTACATTTCCTATATACATACTTATGATGAGATGTGGCTGAAGGTTTTTCGATGATGAAATGCCACCAAGGGGAACAGGCAGGTCATCTACTCTTAAATATACTGGACTAAGATAGACTAGCCGGGGCACCCTACGAGAGAGAGAGAGAGAGAGAGAGACGGACAAGATGACTGCCAGTTTCTTTTCTCCAGAGTAATTGTACATGATTGGCCTACAACTGTGACTGACGGGTGATGTGTGCTGGAGAGAGAGAGAGAGAGAGAGAGAGAGAGAGAATGTGTGTGTATAATTACATGTGAACGTATGAAAGATGTGTTTGTTGGTAAGTTGTTATGAAATGGAGATAGATATGACGTAGATTAAAATGGTTTTATTATTATTATTATTATTATTATTATTTATTATTATTTTCATTGTTGTTGTCTTTATTGATTTGGTAAATTGATGGCTCATAGATGGTCGAAAAATAAGGCGTGTTTATGCCCTCGAGTTTTGTTTTTTTATTTAAATGATGACAGTATTAATTCATTTTATTGTTGACTGTACTGTTTGTGATAAATTTTGCTTTAGAAATAACAATGTTGATAAAATGATTGTTGCTATTGTTGGTGTTCTTGTTCTTGATGTTCTAGCGAAAGTGTACATTGACGGTGCGTTTGTTCGTACAGTTATAACATATTACAGACATCCTTATTTATATGTTTAGTTCGATGACCTCTTCTGTTTATTTATTTATTTATTTATATATTATTGACCTTGCGATTTTACTCGGCTCGGGAGAAACGTATTGCAATGAAGGACTTTACTCGTCTCGTCTTTGGTAGGGTAATTTCTTCATGTATAAAATTGTTGTTGCTTTACCCCCTTTATTCTAACTTGACCTTAAATTGCCATCTCTGCACCTTGAAATCAGAGTTGTGATAGTGGATTCTAGAGTATAAAGGTGGTCACGATGAATACTATGGAAGTGATATGCAATCATAGCATTTTCTTTTTCTGCCGCTGTGGTATGTGAAGTAAGACTCAAGGGGAGGCAAATCTGAGCCAAGGTAACATGAAAGAACTATACCAGGTGATTTTCTTCAGCTTAGCATAATCCTTTGGTGATGAAGATGTCGTTGAAGGCTGTATGTAATCCTTCCTGTTCAGAAATCCATCCCAAGCGACATAAAATCACCATCAAATAGCAAGATGGAAATAAACAGTGCGTTTGCCGACCACGAAGCCGTCAGAGGTGTTAAAGAAATGTCTGTGGTGAGGAAAGGACTGGGTGGGATGGGCTGGAAATTAGGTGGGTTGTAGGGCAGGGATAGGAAAGTGTACCAAGTGAAAATGGGTGTGGTGGGATTGGTGGTTTGAGTGCATCGAAGGTTTGTTTTAATATTTCCTCCAAGAATGAACGTGTGGGGATAAGGAAATGGGCATGGAGGAGATGGAAATGGCTGGGGAGATGCGGAACTGTGATGGGGGATACGAAATGGCCATGAGAGTATACCCTGTGAAGCTGGGTGTTGTAGAATTAATGGTGTGAGTGCAGTGAAAGTTTATGTTGACATTTTCCCCATCATCAGTAACAACAACAGTGCAGCACTTAGTGGGTGCATGCATCCGCCAGCGTCTGTATCAGACGACTTAGATCACCACCAAAACTTAATCAACTGTTTCTTGGCACATGGCCCATATATCCACAAAATTTCATTGAAATTATCAATAACTTTTCGAGATATCTTGTGAAGAATTTAAACAAAAAAAAAAAAGTCCTGAACTGGAGTTAGAGCTCAGATCACTGCCAAAAATCAGTAAACTTTTTATTGGCCCATGATCCACATATCCACAAAATTTCACTGAAATGCATCAATAACCTTTTGAAATACCTTGTAGACCAACTGGGGTTGAATACATAGCCTCCTTCAACTCAGTTGGCGGAGCTAACAAAATATGCACGCATTGCCCTTATTCACCTAGTCTGACGGTGCAGGTAATTATAACATCCTCGTAATGAAATTTAACAAAATCCCCTCCAAGCTCTTGACACCCTCCTTTCTTTCCATCCACCAAACACACCTCCCGACTAGGATGATCTTTTTTTTTTTCTTTTTTTTTCACCAACCAAACACACCTCCCGACTCTAATACCCTCCCTTCTTCACATCCGCCAAACACTCAAGACATTAACACCCACCTTCCTTCACATCCGCTAAAAACACCTCCAGACATCACCACCCTCCCTCCTTCACATCCGCCAAAAGCCTTTCCTTAATCTCTCTCTTGTTGGAGGCATTAAACCTTCATTCCTTTGCGCTATCCCCCCCGAGTCGATCCGTTCCCTGCCCCCTCTTCACTAATTTGTGTTTGCATATTTGGCCATCAGAGAGAGAGAGAGAGAGAGAGGGAGGGAGGGGTGGGCAGTCTCTACTTCGCTAATTTTGTGTTTGTATATTTGATCGTGAGAGAGAGAGAGAGAGAGAGAGAGAGAGAGAGAGAGAGAGAGAGAGAGAGAGAGAGAGAGAGAGAGAGAGAGGTCCCGGTCCCAGTCTCTACTTCGCTCATTTTTTTTTTTTTTAATAACAAAACAGAGGAAGGAAAAACAAATGAATAAAAAAAATAGTATTTGATCGTGAGAGAGAGAGGAAGAGAGGTTCTCAGTTCAACTTGGCTAGTTTGTTTGCATTGTGTGTGTGTGTGTTTGTGTGTATGTGTGTGTGTGTGTGTGTGTGTGTGTGTGTGTGTGTGTGTGTGTGTGTGTGTGTGTGTGTGTGTGTGTGTGAGAGAGAGAGAGAGAGGAGTGCTCGTCTCTCTCCTCATCGTATTTATGAGTCTTGGATCCAATATGGCGGACATTTCCTCTTACCAGCGGCGCCCCCTTTGTTGACAAGCGTGAGAGCCATAATGAGACCCGGATTTACGCCTCCTTAAACCCTGCTTGTGCAACTTGTATTTCCTCTGGCTCAGATAAGTCTCTCTCTCTCTCTCTCTCTCTCTCTCTCTCTCTCTCTCTCTCTCTCTCTCTCTCTCTCCTTCAGGCTATCTACCATCTGTGCATGTCTGTCCATCCATCTTTAGCATGACGCTGCACCCTGTGAGGAGGAGAAACAGGAAATATAACCTCCAGAGCAAAATAAATTCCTTTCTTCATATCTGTCCCTACTCATAAACGTCCCCACCCCTCCTGAAGTACGCTAAGGGTTTATTTTCGGCTCATGCGCCTCAGGAATGTGCCTTAAGGTATCCAGGGTCTTAAGAGCGTTTGAAAGAGGAGGAGGATAGTGTGAGACGGTGTGAGATAGTGCCTGAGTGGGGAGGTGAGGAGGTGATACTGAGAGAGAGAGAGAGAGAGAGAGAGAGAGAGAGAGAGAGAGAGAGAGAGATAGTGCCTGAGTGGGGATGTGAGGAGGTGATGTTGAGAGAGAGAGAGAGAGAGAGAGAGAGAGAGTGCCTGAGTGGGGATGTGAGGTGATGAGAGAGAGAGATAGAGAGAGAGAGAGAGAGACTACCAGAGTGGGGAGTTGAGGAGGTGATACTGAGAGAGAGTAGAAAAGTTGATTGCTTTCTGATAGGTCGCCGGGGGGACATTCGTTTGTTTGAATTTTCTTGAAACAAAAGTAACTCCTGTTCCACAAAACCACCAACATACTATAAAAGTAAGACGCTAGCGTTTATTGAATACGGATGGTGGGTATTAGCGCTGAAGTGGTGACAGGTGAAGGTGCATGACACGTAGGAGGGCTGCAGGGAAAAGTAGTGTGTATTCTGTACTTTCTGTCGGAATTATAAACACACCTCATTGAACTCTCTCTCTCTCTCTCTCTCTTTTTTTTTTTTAACCTCACCTGTGTTGTAAGGTTGGCGATTGTCGGGATCCCCACCTGAAAATCAAAAGGAAGGGTCTGCTTTAATATTAGAACTGTGGCATTTGCTTTTACTGTTTCTTGTATAGCCTAAGTTAACCATGTAAGGGTAATATTAGCATCTAGTTGTGTCATCATCATCATCATCATCATCATCATCACAAAATTTGAGCCCAACATGTTCACTTCTGTATAGTACTTTTCTAACTTTTTTTTTTTTTCCAGGTCATGGATGGTGCAACTACAGAATAAGATCGTTTTGTAAGTACAGAATTGTTGCCTTGGTTTACTTTCCCGTACAGGTTAAGACAGAGGAGAATATGTTTTCAGCTCATCTTTTCCTATAAGATTTGCATCAGGCTACAGTGTTTCTAAGCTGCGTAGTGATCCTTCTCATTTTTTTCCTGCCGGCTTTCACTGGAGGGATTGGTGGATGGCAGCTGGGAAGAGGGTTTCTAATTTGGTGTCCTTGTCTTAAATGGTTTAGTCGTAGGTCATTCATTAACAAACAGTCCTGAAAGAACTATTAGGTTGTCTGGTGTTTACTTTGTACCCCTTTTGTATTCCTTTGTACCGCTATCACCACCTGTGTCTAATCTTTCACCACCATCATCACCATCATTCACCTCTTCTGTTACTGCTTCCTCTCACCACCACCACCACCACCACCACCACACACCTCGATTGTTACAGCTTCCTCTCACCACCACCAACTCTACCATCATCACCATCTGCCACACTCACCACCACCATCCCTTCCTCTCATCACCACCACCACCATCATCATTTGTCACCATTTCAACACCAGATGCCTTTTCGCCTACCAGAAGATATTAATGATGACGAATGGTTACGAGGGGTGTTTAGAGAGAGAGAGAGAGAGTATGATGGAGGTATAAGGAGAGGAGGAAGAAGGAGGGGGGAAGGGGTTAGGTGTAATATGTAGGTCAGGTTCAACATGTGAGGGGAGGGGAGGGGAGGGGTGGGGGTAGGGGAGGGAGGGGAAGGGCAGGGGAAGGGTGAAGGTAGAGGTCATACTCTTAAAGGTATACCCCCTCCACACACACACACACACACACACACACACACACACACACACACACACACACACACACACACACACACACACACACACACACACTACAGATAAGAGTGCGTGTATTATTATTATTATTATTATTATTATTATTATTATTATGAATACTTACTAATTGAATAAGACTTATTAATGAATGAGTCTTATATATGAAGGGATGTTTGCTTTCACCGCCCGAATACACACACACACACACACACACACACACACACACACACACACACACACACACACACACACACACACACACACACACACACACACACACACACACACACACACACACACACACACACACACACACACACACACACACACACACACACACACACACACACACACACACACACACACACACAGCTTAATCTCCGTACACATATAAATAGCTTGACAAATGGGCATGTATATCAGTGTATATGAATGTATCTTTATGGTAGTGGCGGAGCAGTGGGATGGGGAGGGATGTGAGAGGGGGGAGAAATAAGTGGGAGGGAGAGAGCAAGAGGAGAAACAGAAGAGGAAGGGAAGGACGAGAGGGAGGAGAGAGAGATGGGAGGGAGAGGGCAAGATGAGAAACAGATGGGGAAGGGAAGGACGAGGGGGAGGTTGAGGGGGAGGATAAGATTGAAAGGGAAAGGAAAGGGGGGGGATGAGATACAAAGGGAGAGGAAAGGGGAGAGTGAGATAGAAAGGGAGAGGAAAAGGGAGGAAGAGATGGAAAGGGAAAGGAAAGGAAGTGAGGAGATGGAAGTCGGGAGGAGAGGAACGGGGAGTGATAGGAAGACCAGACAACGAATAAACTAGAGGAAGGGGAGGAAGTAGGGAAGGAGAGGGGCGAGGGAAGTGGAGAAGGTGGAGAGTAGGAAGGAGGAGAGGAGGGAGAGTAGCATAGTAGGAAAGGTATACGGTTTTCACGCAGGGATGAGGGATGCTAGTCACTCTCACCTTAAACGTCGGGACAGAGTAGCCTAGCCCAGCATTCCTACGCTCGTGATTGAAAAAAAAAAAAAACTAGATTGAATATGAGTTAATGCATTTTTTTTTGGGGGGGAGGGGTCATATTCTTCCTGGCACTGCAGGCGTCGTAATCCCTCTTCCTTAGTTATTTATCTTTACGACATTTATATATTCTTAATTGCTTATTGTTATCGACATAGTTTGCATGAACAGCCTACAAGATTTTTTTGTAGTATAATGTGCGTAATAAATATCTGAGGAAAAGGTGTTACGAAATTGGCCAAGCAGCTTGAAAACCCATTCTTGTGTAGATGACCAACCTACCCCCTTGGTGGCAGTATACAGTAGGTCACCACTTATTCGGACACACGCATAATACCACTAGACCACCAGGCGCCTTAGAGAGAGAGAGAGAGAGAGAGAGAGATGCAGCAATCAGTCAGCATCAGTGTACCCAGGAAGTAAACCAGAATATAACACGTCCCCAATTAAGCAGTCAGGTAGGACCCCCAGTGACCCTCCCCCTCCCTCCATCTCCCTCCCCCCCCTGCCCCCCCTGCTTGCCTTGTCCTCCGCGCCGGATATGGTAGCAAACAGGCATTGATTTACATGATGTGGGGGTGTGGGAAGGGGAGGGGTATGCTGTCGTTGATGTGGGGGTGTGGGAAGGGGAGGGGTATGCTGTCGTTGATGTGGGGTTGTGTGGGAAGGGAAGGGGTATGCTGTCGTTGATGTGGGGTTGTGTGGGAAGGGGAGGGGTATGTTGTCGTTGATGTGGGGCTGTGGGAAAGGAAGGAGTATGCTGTTGTTGATGTAGGAAACTACTAACGGAGCCTCCTGATCCTACGAGAATACCTTTGTGTGTGTGTGTGTGTGTGTGTGTGTGAGAGAGAGAGAGAGAGAGAGAGAGAGAGAATGTGGCATTCTACAAACGTAGAGTTTTATAAGTTTGCCCGGCATAATAATTAATCTATTCTTTCTTGCAAATTTATTTCTACACATCTTGACCAGACTACTAGAGTGGAGTGAGGAAGGTGGCTCATGTAACAGTGGTACGTGGGGGGTGTCCACCATCCATTCAGTCGATGTTGTGCCACCTACAAGTGACCACTCCGAGTGACAAGGCGAATTGTATCTTGTACTCCTGGAAACAATTTTAGCACGCTGGGTGGTATCCATATAGCTGACAGAAGAACACCTGGTGGTTTAGTTGGTTAAGACGTCCTAGTAGATGTGTCCCAGTAGGATTCATGTCCACTGGTTGATTGGGGTTCACTGCTCAAATTAGTCGCCATCTTAAATATCGGAACTGAACTGTCTTGGTTTGGGTTCCTACGCTCCTGATTTCACGGTATTGATTTTGATGATGGATGGATGGAAGGATGAGGCGAACGGAGGAAGAAAAGGGAAAATAAATAAAGAGGGAGAGGAAGCGAGTGGTGGGCAAGGAAGGTGGTGAGGTTAGAGAAGATAAGAGAATAGAAGAAAGTGGTTGTGAAAAATGGGAGATAAAGATGCTGAATGAGATAGGTCCATAGATAGATGGAATGAACGGGGAGATAAAATATATATATATATATATATATATATATATATATAGATTTACATATAGATAGATAGATAGATAGATAGATATATTTAGATCTTTATATAAAGATATATTGATGTATACAAATATATATATATATATATATATATATATAGAGAGAGAGAGAGAGAGAGAGAGAGAGGAAATGACCCCCTCTTCCTGACCTGTGACCCTGAACATGACCTCATCATAATATACCTGGGCCAAACTGGACGACTCTCTCTCTCTCTCTCTCCAAGTAATCCCCCATCATCTGCAACAAATTAACTTTACACTCTCCTTCTCTAAATAACCCATTTAGACTCACAAATAATCACCCCAGCCATCATATACCCTCAATATTACCCTCATTAACGTCAGCTTAGGCACAGGAGGAGTAATTTGAGCAGACCGAGAGAGAGAGAGAGAGAGAGAGAGAGAGAGAGAGAGAGAGAGAGAGAGAGGATGTGGGGAGAGAAGAAAAGAGGAAAATTGTTTGGAGGAAGGAGGAAAGAGAATATGTGAAGCTGGAGAGAAGAAAGGAGGAGGAAAGGAAAAGAGGTGAAGAGCGATGAAAGTGGAGGAGGAGGAGGTAGAGAAGAAAAATGGAGTGGGAGGAAGAAGAGAAGGGACAGGTTAAGTAAGGAACGTGAGAGAGAGAGAGAGAGAGAGAGAGAGAGAGAGAGAGAATGACCTTGCTTGTGGTACTAAAAGTGGTCAGGCCAGGCCCGGGCCAAGGTCATCCACTGGGGGGAGAGGGTCAAGGGAAGGGAAGGGAGAGAGAGAGAGAGAGAGAGTACAATAACACTAATGACCAATTGTTTGTAAGGGAGCCCCCCGTTTCACCACGTTTCACCCAGTTTCAGCCTCTCTCTCTCTCTCTCTCTCTCTCTCTCTCTCTCAGCTTAATAAGAATAGCATAAATAAAGGCCTTTTCGTATTTAAGGGGTTTATGCCTTTTTTTCCAGCTCTCAAAACCAACATATATATTTTTTAATAACCTTATTTTTAGTTTCTTTTTTCTTTCCATTATTACCAGACATCTCATCGTAGCAGAGTTGGCTTGTAAATTTAGGATCCCAAGTAATTTGTGTCCCTACTCAGTAACGACTTCTCCCATGGCACTCAGCACTACCTCATGTACTTCCATATTATTAAAGCAGCCTGAAGATGTGAGGATTACCGTATCATCATCATCGTCATCATCATCATAGTAATCACTGCCATCATCATCATAGTAATCACTGCCTTCATCATCATCGTAATCACTGCCATCATCATCATCATCATCATCATAGTAATCACTGTCATCATCATCATCGTAATCACTGCCATCATCATCATCATCATCATCATCACGTTCTGCTTCAGTAATTATCGATAAAAGTTGGGAAAGGCCACACCTTCACGTTCTCTTTTTAAAGGCCTTTCTCTCCTCCTTTATCTCATGTTCTTGGTCTCCCTGTCTTTCCCCACCCAACCACCTCTCTCTCTCTCTCTCTCTCTCTCTCTCCAAATGGCCGAATCACCCAAAGCATTTTTCTTAATTTTTTCCTTTACCGTAATAGAATAATTACTTAAATACAAGAGCCGCGTTTTAATCTTTTAGTGTAATGGGTCTTTTATTCATGGATTTATATTTTGAGAGAGAGAGAGAGAGAGAGAATGACACGGCAAGGAGGGAGAATTAACAAAGACATTTACATATGAATAAGTAAGGAGAGAGAGAGAGAGAGAGAGAGAGAGAGAGAGAATGAACATGCAGAAACCAGGAGACGACGATGTTAAAAAAAAAATATATATATAGAAATGACACGAAGAAAAGAAAGTAGTCAATGAACAACGAAAGGAAAAATCCACAATAACACGAAAAACAGAAAGTATGTATTTGATATAAATAAATAAATAAATAAATAAGGAAATAAATAAATATAAAGCACTGAATTCCTGGTGTAAATTTCGTGCTTTCACAGATCTCCAGAAACTCTTAAAGGCGATTGGTACCCGACATGATCCTCTCCACTTCTCACCGCAAACCAATCCTTCCAATCAGCTTTACTGCCCTCGCCCATTGTGCAGAGGTGCTTGGCTGGTGGCTGGGGTTTGTGGGTGGTGGGTTTGTGGTTTGAGGATGGTTTTGTGGTTGTGTATGGGTGTGGGAGGGTGAGTGGGTATGGAAGTGAGTGTGGGTGTGTTCTTGTGTGTGTGGGTGGGTGGCTGTGGGTGTGTGGGTGGGTGTTTTTGTGTGGGGGGGGTGGATGGTGGTGTGTGTGTGGGTGTGGGTGTATTTGTCGGTGTGTGATTTGGAAAAGGATGTGGAAAGTAGGAATAGCTTAAAAAAGAAGGGAAACTGAAAATTGAGTGGATTGAAGAAGACTGGGAAGTAGAGGAAAGGTGAAGAGAGAATTATTTGTATTAAGAGCCGGCCATTCATGTTACCTTAAAGATATATGTTTTTAGAATATTGCAAGTTAATGACAGTATTGCCTAAAATTACCTAGCAGGTGAGAATATCTGTGGCATCGTTGTAGGCAATATCAGAGCTTAAAAATGACCTCAGTGTAATAGCCATAAATGTGCTTGTGTGTGCGGTGCCCATGTTCTTCCAAATGTGTGTGTGTGTGTGTGTGTGTGTGTGTGTGTGTGTGTGTGTGTGTGTGTGTGTGTGTGTGTGTGTGCTTGGAGGCGGCATTGTGACACACTCCACCACTTTCTCTTGGCAGCCATCCACCTCCACCACCTCCATCTCCTCCCTCCCTCCCTCCCTCTCCCCTTCCTCCTCCACCTCTGACCCCTCATCCACTTCATCTTTCAGTTGCCATTATTTTTTTTATCTTTATTTCTTCCACTCTTATCCACTTATGTTTTAGTCCAGCCGTCCACCTTGCTTCTCCTCCACCTTCTTCACTCGCCTCCACCACCCCTGACCTCTCTTCCACCTCATTTGTCATCTGCCATTATTTTTGCATCTCATGTGCGCTTAATCTTCACCTTCACATTTCCATTCCACTCCACTTCTGTATTACTCCACACCTCTCCACATTCTCTCTCCTCCTCCTCCTCCTTCTCCTGTGACCCCTTTCCACCTCAGCTGTCTTGTGGAATAGACCGTTTCTACTTCTTAATTCCACTCCACTTCTTCATTAATCCACCCCTCCACCGTCTCTCTCCTCCACCCCAGGTCCCTATTCTCCACTCATGAGCCATACTGAATTATTAGGTATGTTTATTTTTATTTATTTATTTATTTTTGCCAATTTTCTTCCACTCATCACCAGTTTAATTTTATTCCACCTTATTCCACCGCCTCCACCTAATCTGTTTTTTGTCATTATTATTTTTTCTTGCACATTTTATCATCCACTTCAGTCAACCTTTTCTCATCTCTTCCACTCCACTTCAGTGTTCGTCCACCTCTCAGCCTCCACACCCCTCAGCCTCCACACCCCTCCACCCTTCTTCACCCCTCAGCCTCCGCACCCCTCCACCCTTCTTCACCCCTCAGCCTCCACACCCCTCCAGCCTTCTTCACCCCTCAGCTTCCACACTCCTCCACCCTTCTTCACCCCTCAGCCTCCACACCTCTCCACCCTTCTTCACCCCTCATCCTCCACACCTCTCCACCCTTCTTCACCCCTCATCCTCCACACCTCTCCACCCTTCTTCACCCCTCATCCTCCACACCTCTCCACCCTTCTTCACCCCTCATCCTCCACACCTCTCCACCCTTCTTCACCCCTCAGCCTCCACACCTCTCCACCCTTCTTCACCCCTCAGCCTCCACACCTCTCCACCCTTCTTCACCCCTCAGCCTCCACACCTCTCCACCCTTCTTCACCCCTCAGCCTCCACACCTCTCCACCCTTCTTCACCCCTCATCCTCCACACCTCTCCACCCTTCTTCACCCCTCATCCTCCACACCTCTCCACCCTTCTTCATCCCTCATCCTCCACACCTCTCCACCCTTCTTCACCCCTCAGCCTCCACACCCCTCCAGCCTTCTTCACCCCTCAGCCTCCACACCTCTCCACCCTTCTTCACCCCTCAGCCTCCACACCCCTCCAGCCTTCTTCACCCCTCAGCCTCCACACCCCTCCAGCCTTCTTCACCCCTCAGCCTCCACACCTCTCCACCCTTCTTCACCCCTGACCCAGCTCGCCCACCCCGCTCGTGGTCTGTCATGTATTATTATTATTATTATTATTATTATTATTTATTTTTTTTATTACTTGTTATTATGATGATGGTGATGATGATTGTTCTTCTTCTTCTTCTTCTTCTTATTATTATTATTATTATTATTATTGTTTTTGTTGTTGTTGTTGAATTTTTGCATCTCTTCTGTTTTACTTCTCCACTCTTTTAGTCTGCCATACCCAGCCTTCTTTGTACGTCATTTTTACCTCCACATAACCTCCACTATTATCCATGAATTACTCCACTTAAACTTCTGTCGTCCTCCACTCGTCCCCTCTTCCACTATACCGCCACCCTTCCACTTTGCCATTACTTCCTCTGCTCCCACTCTTCCACTCTCTCTTTATTTCTGCTCCCACTCTTCCACAACTAGCACTATTCCACTACTTCCACTCTTCCATAACCTCCACTCTTCCACCTCCACATTGTATCGTTTCATCTATATTCCACCTTTGTTTTTAATCAGCCTATTCCACCAGATTCACTTTGCCTCCACATCATCCTACTATCATCACTCCACTCCACTCCATTCTGTTCTTTGCCAACCCTAGATGATTTTATTCAGCTTACCTCTTGTCGTGAAGGGGTTGAGGAAATTAATTATCATCTTAAATCGTCCAACAGCATTTTCTCTCTCTCTCTCTCTCTCTCTCTCTCTCTCTCTCTCTCCCCCCAAACATCTACCTTCACCTCTCAAGTACTTCGTCTCATCTGTCACAGCACCTTAGAAAAATCTAGTTCTACCACACACACACACACACACACACACACACACACACACACACACACACACACACACACACACACACACACACACACACACACACACACACACACACACACACACACACACACACACACACAGTTTACTGACCTTGCTAACAAAATTACGTATCAGGCATAGCACATTGCCCCCACCGACACCAATTTCAGTAGTGTGTGTGTGTGTGTGTGTGTGTGTGTGTGTGTGTGTAAGAGAGAGAGAGAGAGAGAGAGAGGGAGAGAATTAACCAACCCTTAGCTCCTATCCTTTCACTGAACACTGCTCCACTGAACTCACTAACTATATGCATAACCCTTTAAGGCGGGCAAGCAGCACCCGTCTGTCCACACACTCTTATCCCATTTTAGTCCAGCTCTCTAGTGCAAGTGTCAGCCTCTGTTTGTGAGCCTGTCATCTCCACTACTCCTACCGTATCTATAAATATTCTTGACGTGAACATGTAAGAGTGTTTATAATTATGTTTTTATTTACCTCTTGGGTAAAAGCTTAAATTGTGATACTGTATATGTCAGCTGTGGACGAAGTGATTATTATTATTATTATTTTTATTATTATTATTATTGTTGTTACTACTACTACTACTACTACTACTACTACTACTACTACTACTACTACCACCACCACCACCACCACCACCACCACCACCACCCTCCACTTTCCCATACACTTACTGCATCCTTTACCCACATAATCTCTCTCTCTCTCTCTCTCTCTCTCTCTCTCTCTCTCTCTCTCTCACACACACACACACACACACACACACACACACACACACACACACACACACACACACACACACACACACACACACACACACACACACACACACCCCACCCCACCCACCCACTCCCTCCTGTTGGTGAGTTGGAACCAGTTAGGGTAAGCCAACGCCCTCTTGGATACCTCACATTCCACACTGAGAGAAAGAGAGAGAGAGAGAGAGAGAGAGTTTGTGATATATTTGTGATATTAATTTTAGGGTATTGTAGAATGAATTTGTCTGTACATTTTAAAAAGAGATGGAAAAAGAGAGAACAGACAGAAAAACAATATTGAAGATAGGAAAAAAGCCTGATTAAAGATAGGAAAAACAAGATTAAAGATAGGAAAACGATAAAGCAAGGAAAAGTTTAAAGGTAGGAAAAAACAAAAATAAAGACAGAAAAACAATATTAAAGATGGGACAACAGAATTAAAGACAGGAAAGTAATATTAAAGATTGGGAAACAGGATTAGAGATAGGAAAATAAGATTAAAGTTAGCAACACAGTATTACGGATAGGAAAATCAGATTAAAGCGAGGAACACGGTATTAAAGACAGCAAAACAAGATTAAAGAAAAAAAAAGCGAGAATAATGAGTGGGTGGTGGCTGTTGGAGGTACAGGTTACGGTATTATCTGATGATTTTGTTAACAGGTAAGAAAAAAAGCAAAAACAAAAAAATAGCTGTGTTAAGTAGTTTTTGGCAAGAGTGATGTGTATTATTTTTCCCTCATCCTTTTTTTTATATATATATTTTCTGAGTTATTTTCTTTCTTCATCCTGTTTTTATTGAATTTTCTTTGTATCCCACACTTTTTTTTTTTTAGTTTTTATTTCCTTCCTTCACCCCTTTTTTTTTTACCTAATTTTTTGTCTTTCCTTCAGTCTTTTTTTCTCTTGAGATTTATTTTTCATTCTATTTTTAATGTGCTTTTTTCTTCTTCCCTTATTCTTATTTTTTATCCATTGATTTTTTTTCTTCATTCTTTTTTCATGAGTTTTTGTTTCTTTCCTTCACTTTTTTTTAATCAATTTTTTTTTTCTCATTCCTTCATTCTTTTTTTATCGTTTTTTTTCTCATTCCTTCATTCTTTGTTCGTGCTTTGTTATATATTTTTCCTTTACTGTTCCATTTTATTCCTCTTTTCCATGTCTTCTCGTTTGATTTTACGTCCCCTATTTTACTTTTTTATTTTTTACGATTGTATCACTTTAGTTTTGCCTTTCTCGTTGTCATATATCTGATTGTCTCACTTTCTTCTCTTATATATAATTTTCCATTTCCATGTCTGTTAATTTGAAGCATATTAAATTTCTCTCTCTATTCTTTCTTTTTCTTATATTTGTCTGGTGCCTTTGTATAGATTCTTCCTTTTGCTCATTTAAAGGTTTTCCTTGTTTTTCGTGTCCACTCCCTTTTTTATCTTTGTTTTTACTTGACATCATCTTTCCTTTGCTTTACAATTATTTTTTTCTGTTATATTTAATTTCTTTGTTTTAGTCCATTTTTATTTCCCTTTTATTTAATCGTGGTTCCTAGAAATAAAAGTTTTCATATATATATTAATTCATCACTACATTAATTATCGTGTCCTTATTAAGTATTGCTCCTTTTCTTCATTGCATAATTTTCCTCGTTTTTTCTGTCGATTTTCATACTTTAATTATGATTTTATAATGATTTTTTCGTCAATTTATTTTTCTTATGATTCCCAGTAAAATCAGTTAGATCTGTTTTTAGTATATTTTCATTGTTAATAATTTTTTTTCTGTGATGTGCTTTACTCCATATTGGTTTAATATTTTTTTCTCATATTAATTGAAAATGTTTCAAGATATTATTGTCTTAATCGGAATTGTTATTTGTTTTGGTCTTCTCCCCGATTCAGATTTTTTTTTTTTTTATCATAGTCTCTTTCCTTTAAAAATGTTTCCTTATTATCCTTTAACATTGTTATTCTCTCTCTCTCTCTCTCTCTCTCTCTCTCTCTCTCTCTCTCGTTGCAGTAGCAGGGGGTCGACCTTATGGCTCCCCACAGCCAACCGGCATAGAGTGATTTAGTTGCGGGGGAGAGAGGAGAGAGGGAAGGAGGGGAGAGGGGAGGGGGGATGTGTGGTGAAGGGGGGTGGGAGTAGTGGAGAAGGAAAGGGAAACAGGGAGGAACTGAGAGAGATGGGATGGAGGAGTGAGTATGAGGTGAGAGAGAGGGGAAGAAATATGGAGGAAAGAGGAAAGAATATATAATTGGGAGGCAGGACAGGGAAAGAAGAGGAGGAAGGAAGGAGAACAGTGGGAGGGTGTGAGGGGAGGAAAAGGAGAGAGGAAGGAGGGGGAATGGAAAAGGTGAGGTAGAGGGGAGAGAGGGGTTGGAGGAGGGGAAAAGGAAAGGGTGGACAGGAAGAACGGCAGGAGTGAGGAGTGGTGAGTGAGCGTGGAGAAGAGAGGGAGAGAGGATGAAGGAAGTACAAGTAGAAAACCTTTGAGAGAGAGAGAGAGAGAGAGAGAATTATATGCGGCCTTGTCTTGTTATTCATATGCAGTATTAATCTCTCTCTTGTAACATATTCTTTCTCTCTCTCTCTCTCTCTCTCTCTCTCTCTCGCAGCGTATCCAAATATATTCGTCATTCATATTTTTTCCCCCAACTCTATTTTCGTCTCTGAATGGATTAGTCATTTTTATTAATAGTCATACATTTTAAGCCAACACTTCCTATTCATGTGGCCGCCTTGAAAGTTGCAGAGTGAGTGTTGCACTGCCAAAGGAGAAGTGAAAGAGGAAGTACAATAGGAGGATGAGTAGCAAGGACGAGTATTGCCTCAAAAGGTCTTACGAATGTGCCCAATACCGAGGAGGAGGAGGAGGAGGAGGAGGAGGATATGGTGATGATGATGATGATGATAATGATGATGATGATGATGATGATGATGATGAGGAGGAGGAGGAGGAGGAGGGGGAGAGTAGAAGGACCTTTAAGAAGTATATATCTGTTTACCTACTTCCTGTCCTAAAAATTAAAATATATCTCTAAAAATTAATGTATAATGGTGGGGGTAAAAGCAGGGACAGGGGGAGAGCGTTTTAACCTCTTCACTACGAGGACATAAAAAAAAAGTGGGGAAGGTGGATTTGGGTTTAACGTGGGAGAGGTGACATGAGCAGGTGCGTGCCAACTGTCGTTCTCTCTGTCTCTCTCTCTCTCTCTCTCTCTCTCTCTCTCTCTCTCTCTCTCTCTCTCTCTCTCTCTCTCTCTCTCTCTCTCTCTCTCTCTCTCTCTCTCTCTCTCTCTCTCTCTCTCTCTTTCTCTCTCTCTCTCTCTCTCTCTCTCTCTCTCTCTCTCTCTCTCTCTCTCTCTCTCTCTCTCCAGCCTCGTCGAGCCATTGGTCACTGCTCATCAACCCACTCAGAGCGCCACCACTCAGAAGATAAGAGCGGGCCGTCCTGATAGCAGCGGGGGTGTTTTGATAGTGTGGACGAGGTGTGAGTGCCGCCAGAGAGAGAGAGAGAGAGAGAGAGAATTGGATAAAGATACCTGGTTGGCTTTCATTGGCTCATGTGTTGGTAGTTTTTTTTTTTTTTGGCGTTCACAAGCCTTTTCACTTATTGTCACACACACACACACACACACACACACACACACACACACACACACACACACACACACACACACACACACACACACACACACACACACACACACACACACTACCCCATATCTCGTGTAAGCGTAATCGTCTCCCTGGTTTCAGAAGTGTCTTATTTTTCCCCATCTGTTTTCGTCTTCAGATTTCCACACCTGCAATGTTTACTCCAAAAAAATTAACCAACAATCCCTGTCAAGAAATTTCGACGAGTGTGCATACAATGATCATAAGCACAATGTATAGGAAAACAATAGCACCCCTTCCTTACGATGACGTTTGTTTACTTGTTTGTTGTTTTGTTTGTGCTTTCTCCGGGCCATTTTTGCCCATAGGAACCACCTCCCGTATGCAAGGCGCTTGAAACTATTCCCATTAACCCCTTCAGCACAATGACCTCTTCCATTGTTTTCCATGCAACCTTCAGTCTCATTCATTCATCTTGGAAGTGGACTCTCATACATTTATTCATCATCTGACTCTTACATTCATTCATCTTACAAGTGGACTTTCATTCATTCACCTTAGCTTTGCACTTTCTTACAGGACCGGTAGTAGTAAGGTGTGTAAAATCTTCCAGTGTTTACCAAAATAAGATGAAAATACCCGTCTCTGGGCTGAAGAGGTTGAAGAGGATTTGCTCGAACTGAAAGGGATCAAGAAAAGGGTGGTTGATATTAAGAGGATTGGATCGCGTGCAAAGTGATCGACTTTTATAAATACTCAAGCTATTGGGGATTAAGAATATGGGATTTGATTATGAAAAGGTTTAGATCGAGTTACAAGGGATTGACTTTGCCTATTAAGAGGATTGGATTAAGTTAAAGAGGATTATAAGGTACTGATCCTCTACATTTGTGAAGGTGAACGGGTGGAGGTGAGAGTGAATGTCTGGGAATTGAGAAGTGAATGTGGAGTGAGAAAGTAAATGCTAATGGGACTGGGAATTTTTAGGGCAAAAGGAGAGAGAGAGAGAGAGAGAGAGAGAGAGAGTGAGAGAGAGAGAGAGAGAGAGAGAGAGTGAGAGAGAGCATGGGTATTTATTATCAGGTGTTGAGAGGCAAACGAGGGAGGGAGGGAGGGAGAGGAAAGAAGTGTATTTGTGTGTGTGAGAGAGAGAGAGAGAGAGAGAGAGAGAGAGAGAGAGAGTTAATTAACTATGTGTGATATTTTGAATGATGATAATGATGTTATTATCGATACTGATGATGATGATGATGATGATGAATGAGTAGGTAGCTGAGTAACCAAGTACTGTTCTGTACGTAGATGGGTAGGTAGGTAGGTGAATAAGTAGGTGGGCAAATCAGTTTATTATAAAGTGAGTAGTTGGAAGAGGTAGTGAGTGAATGAAGGATTAGGTTGGCAGGTGGGAAGATGAGTAAAAAGTGGATGAATTGGTGGATTATGTGGGTGGGTGGATGACGTATTCTTCCACTTTATTCATCAGACTTGCAGACGATTTTATTCAGCTGAGGAGAGATATTTTGAACTGGATGAGGTTGGTCTCTCTCTCTCTCTCTCTCTCTCTCTCTCTCTCTCTCTCTCTCTCTCTCTCTCTCTCCATATTGAGATAAATTTGAAAAAGAATGACAGTCAGAATTTACGTCAATGTAGATTTTCACTTCCGATGTTTTCAGAGTTCTTTATTTTCCCCTGTGAGTTGTAGTTGTGGTTGTGGCTTTAGTTGTGGTAGTAATAGTAGTTTTGGTAGTGATGGTAGTTGTGGTAGTGTTTGTGGCAGTGATGGTAGTTGTGGCAGTAGATGTGGTAGCGATAGTAATTTTTTTGCAATGATGGTAGTTGTTGTTGTGTTATGGCAGTGGTTGTGGCAGTTATGGTAGTTTTGGCGGTGATGGTAGTTGTGGTAGTGCTGTGCCAGTGATGTTATTATTGGTAGTGATGGTAGTTCTAGCAGTGGTGGTAGTTGCGGTGATGTTGTGGTAGTGAGGTTAGTTGTGGTAGTGGTTATGGTAGTGGTGGTGGTCATGGTGGTAGTAGAAGTAGCAGTAGTAGTGGTAGTAATAGTTGTGGTAGTGGTTATGGTAGCGATGGTGGTTATGGTAGTAGTGGTAGTTGTTGTGGTAGTACCTGTGACGGGCCATAAGGTACTCAGGTAGGCCAAGGTAAAAGTGAATTGTCCTAAATCACTCAGGGGAAGAGACCATATAGGGAAGGAGAGAGAGAGAGAGGGGGGGGGAGGGAAGGTGTGGGTGAAGGAAGGAGATGTGAAAGGAGGCAGGTGTGAGTGAGGCAGATGTGAGTAAGCAGTTGTAGGTAAGGCAGATGTGGGGGGGAGAGGGGTATGTATGGGATAGCAGATTGTGTGTGAGGCAGGATGTTGGTGAGGTAGGTGTGGGTAAGGCAGTTTGATTTAGGCAGGTGTTGGTGTGGGTGAGGCAGGTGTATGAGGCACTGTATTGGTGAGACAGGTGTGGGGGAGGCAGTAGGGTCGAGGGTAGGTGAGGATACAGACGGGTTGGCTAACAGATAAGTGACTAGGCAAGTGGACGGGCAGGTACAGTAGGTAGGGTAGTAAAGAGGTAGGCAGGATAGTAAGGACGTAGATAGGATGGTGAGGAAATAGGCAAGGAGAGTATAAGGTAAGCAGGGATGAAGGGAGAAAGGCAAGTGGTTAGGAGATGGGGAGATAGGTAGGTAGGCAGGAAGATGTAAAGATGGGGAGGGAAGCAGGTGGGAATGCATGTAGAAAAGTAGGTAAGGAAGTGAGAAGGATATAGGAAATCCATAGGGGTAGGTAGGGAGATAAACAGGGAGGTGGGAAGGTGGGCAGGGAAGTGGGAAGGTAGGGAGGGAGGTAGAGTGGTAGGTAAGGAGATGTGAAGGTAGGCAGGGAGGTATAGGGATGCTGGTGGGTCAGTGTACATCACTGCGAGACACATACGACTCCCTCATTCCACAACACTGACGTAGTGGTCGGGGGAATGCAGGCAGGAGGGAGAAGAAGAAAAAAAGGGAGAGGTTGTAGGCAGAAGAGGGAGGCAGGAGGAAATAGACAGGCTGGTAGAGAAAAGGGCGGTAGGAAGACAGGGAAGTTGATGGG
>NC_136971.1:6997500-7030000 GCF_032717465.1 Coenobita brevimanus | reverse complement strand
AGAAAAGAAAATTAAGAAAGAGTAATAAGAGTAAAGAGAATGATGGAAGGAAAACGACGAAGGGTGATGAGAGAAGACAGAAAAAAAAATAACAGAAAAAAAAAAGAATGAATGGAGAGCAGAGAATAATGACAAGGAAGGTAGAGAGAAAGAGGTAGAGTGACGGGAGAACGAAGGAAAGGAGAATGTGGGAGGAAAGCAAGATGGAGGTAAACAGAAGAATAACGAAGAGAATAATAACTGAATAAAAATCTTAATAGGCTTTTACCCTCATTTTTCTTTAACTGTCCTCGATTTTCATTGTTCTTAAATTATGCTAGTATACTCCTTCTTCCTAGTATGCCTTTGTAAACTAGTATATCTGTATGCCGTCTCCCTTATTATGTAGTATGTATATTCTCTGTAGTGCTTCTTGCAGTATGCTTGTAAACTCTTAGTATGTTTTTCTAGTATGCCTTTCAGGTATGCTCGACTAGTATCCTTTTTTGTATGCATTTAGGAATTTGTCACCTTTCTCCAAAATGTTTTATTCGTGGAATATCCTTTGTAGTATACTTGTGAAGTGTGCCTTTCTAAGACAAAAATTTCTTGTGTATTACCTGTCTTCTACCTGTCGACCTGTTCTTTTACCTTCTTATTTTCTGTAATCAAAAGCCTTTTCTTTATGCATCCCTTCCTCATCCTCACTTTATTTAACCCTCTCTCTTAGTTAATCTCCTTCCCGCCAAGAAAAGAAAAAAAGACATTCAGCTTACCTTTCTTGGTGCCAAAAGCTCATCCATTACGCTTCTCACAGCTTATTTAAACTTGCGAGACCCCGTGGAGCTTACCTGCGAGAGAACAGAATGTATTTAAGATAATGCATCAGGTGAGAAAGAAGACAGAAATTGTTTAAGATATTTGCTTAATTGTTATGCTTCCACGGTGTCCTAAATTATGCTGATGGAAAAATTAATACCCGCTTAATGAGAAAGTGTTTATTGTGAGAGTATTGGAAATTTAGGAATATTGATATTATAATGTGAAGATATGTGAGTTGGGAGAATACTGGAGCTGTGAGAATACTGAAGGTGTGAGAGTAATGTTTTTGTGTTTATTGTGGAAATAGTTTTTGTGTTTATTGTGGAAATATTGAAATTGTGTGTACGCTGAGGATACTGATATTGTGTTTATTGTGAGAAGAGGGAAATTGTGTTTAATGTGAACATAGTGGAATTGTGTTTATAGTGAGAGTAGTGAAATTGTCTATAGTGAGAATAGTAAAATTGTGTTTACTGTGAGAAGAGTGAAATTGTGTTTATTGTGAGAATACTAATAATTGTTTACTATGAGAATACTGAAGTTGTGTTTATTGTTTATTGTTGTAACCTCTCAGTAACAATTTTATTATTGGGCTATAGTTGTTCCAGGTTATAATCGGTATGTTATGCAGTTTTGTGTGCTGGAAGAATGGTGTAGTGCAAATCTTGAAAGTGTGTGTGTGTGTGTGTGTGTGTGTGTGTGTGTGTGTGTGTGTGTGTGTGTGTGTGTGTGTGTGTGTGTGTGTGTGCTCTCCTACCCGGTCTTCCTTCTTCCTCCTTCATCTCCGTTCCATTCCTCCCCATTTCTTTTCTCATTCTCTCCTTTGCCCATCTCCTCCCATTCTCCTCTTCCCATCCCCTCTCTCCTTCTGCTCTCTTCCTCTTCTCTCTCTTTCATCTCTTCGACCCTCTCTCTCAACACTTTTCTTTCTTCCTCCCTCCTTTCTCTTTCACCTGTATTTTTCCTCCCATCCTTTCCTTATAATTTCCTTCCTTCCTTCTCATCTTTTTTGTCCCCTTTTTTCTCTTCCTTTCATCCTCCAACCTCTCTCTCATCCCCTCCCTTCCTTCTCTGTTTTCTGTCAAGCCCATCTCTCCTTCACTTTTACTCCCTCTCTCCCGTCTCCGTATGTTATATATATATATATATATATATATATATATATATATATATATATATATCACACACACACACACACATTTTCCTCCGCTTCGCTGTACGCTTCTTGCCTGCTACTGAGGTAATTAAAGCGTGACGCAGGTGTGACAAAATGTAAGCTTGGAAGTTTCTCTCTTTCTCTCTCTCACTCTGTCTCTGTCTGTCTGTCTGTCTGTCTGTCTGTCTCTCTCTCTCTCTCTCTCTCTCTCTCTCTCTCGGTAGACTGCAAGCCGGCGTTAGTTTCTTCCCTAGTTGAGTTAATACGGGTACGGTATAGAAGACGTCACAGGCCGAATCGAATTTTCTACCACCACCCCTCCGTCGCCTGAGTGAAATCGTCAGAAGGCAGCGAGAATAAACCAAGAGAGAGAGAGAGAGAGAGAGAGAGAGAGAGAGAGCAAAGTTTTGGTGTTGGTTTAAGTGCATGAATCTCGTGTCGTGCGAGATTCCGCATAATTCCTCGTAAATTATAGTAATTAGGGCCGGCACTGTAATAAGTAGGCCACCAGGAGACGCGGAGAGAGAGAGAGAGAGAGAGAGAGAGAGAGAGAGAGAGAGAGAGAGGAAAAAAGAATGAGTGGAAGTAATGAGAAAACTGAAGACATGAGTACAGAAAAAGAAAAATGTGTGTGTGTGTGTGTGTGTGTGTGTGTGTGAGAGAGAGAGAGAGAGAGAGAGGGGTATTTCCAGGATGACAGTTACTATCACCACCCGTCAGTAAAGCTTACAATAAACTGTTAAATTGGTAGAAGCTTATTACATCCCCAAAATTTATCTTTTTTTTTTCTTTTTAGGCAGTCATTCTTAGGCCATTTATTCACTTTTCTCTCTTTTTTCCATTCACTCACACTTTTTGTTTTCTTCTTTTCTTCATACTTTTCTGTTTTCCTTCATTCAGTTTTCCCTTTTTTTCTTTCACTCACCTTTTTGTTTTCATATTTCATTCATCCTTGGTTTTTCTGTCACGTTTATCCATTTTTTTTTTATACTTCTTATTGTCTTCTTTCATTGACTTTTCTTTATCTCATGCACTCATCTTTCTTTCCTTCTGCCATTCACCTTTCTTTAATTTCTTCATTCGGTTTTCTTCTTTCACTATTTTTTTCACCCATCCTTCCCTGCTTCCTGTTTCATTCACAATTATTTCTCTTCACACTTCTCCGTTTTCCTTTACATTCCTTCTAATCTTTTCTTCTTTTAGTCACACATGTCTTGTTTTATTCATGCTTCTCTGTTTGTTTGTTTTTCTCTCATTCACTCTGTTTTTTCCATTCATATTTGTCTGCCTTCCTCTTTAATTCACACATCCCTTTTTTTTCTTTCCGTCACTACTCATTAACAACTCCTTCACCCTTGACTAGTCACTCACTCTTCCCGCAACCTTGTCCCTGTTCTCTCTCTCTCTCTCTCTCTCTCTCTCTCTCTCTCTCTAATGTTCTTTGTCTGCCTTCCTCCTTCCATTTTCTTACGAAGCGCACACACACACACACACACACACACACACACACACACACACACACACACACACACACACACACACACACACACACACACACACACACACACACACACTTCTCTTTCTGTGTATGTATGTATGCATTTAACGTATTTATATGTATGTATGTATGTGTGAACGAATAAGTATGTAGGTATGTATGTTTATCAGTGAGTCTTTATTTGTATCTATCTATTTATCTGTCTATATATCTATCTGCTGTCAGTTCTGTCCCTACTCATCAACAACCCCTGCTTCATGTCTACTCACCACCACCCCCAGCCTTGTCCCCGTTCTTCCACTTCTTTTTCTCCTCCATATTTAACCTTTCCTCCCGTCCGTCTCTCTCTCTCCATCCATCTTCATTCTCTCTCTCTCTCTCTCTCTCTCCTACTTTTCCTTGCATCCGCTAATATTATCTTGCGGTTTTTAATTTTTGTCGATCGGTTTTTTGTTTTTCTTTCTTTCTTTCTTTCCTGCTGTCTCATTCCTCCTCTCACCTGTTTTTGTTTTAGCCTTTCATCTCGTTTTCCTCCCTCATCCACCTTGCGTCATTCACTTTCCCCCCGCCCTCTCTCTCTCTTTCTTTTTTTGTTTTTTGTGTCTGATCGTGTTTCTTTTACTTATGTTCAGTTTTTCTTCTGTTCAACACTGTCGGTGCTACGATTTCACTAAATGGAATCGTGTTAGCTAGAGAGAGAGAGAGAGAGAGAGAGAGAGAGAGAGAGAGAGAGAGAGAGATACGAGTTCGTCCTTGACAGCTAAAGGGTTAACTAGATCACTTTAGGCCTATGTAGTTAAGAAAAAAAAATGGGGGAGGAATAGACAAGTAGACAAGTGAGGATGGTATGATGGAGAGAGAGAGGGGGGAGGGAGAGAGAGAGAGAGAGAGAGAGAGAGGGGGGAGGGAGAGAGAGAGAGAGAGAGAGAGGGGGGGGGGAAGGCTTAAGCAGGCATGAAAGCAGGTTTAAGATAAGAGACAGAGTGATTCAGATATGGAAGAATGTCAGCGTCTCAGGGGTAGGACGACAGCAGAGCTAGATGGATGAGAGAGAGAGAGAGAGAGAGAGAGAGAGAGAGAGAGAGAGAGAGAGAGAGAGAGAGAGAGAGAGAGAGAGACGAACAGGCATAATGAGACAGTATAGAGAAATATAAGTGACCCAAGTGTAGAACTAAGCCAGATAAATATGTATAAGCAGCTAAAGATTAAAAGAGTATATATTTTTTGGATTCTACTCGTACTTTGGACATGAACTGTTTGCTCCTGGTTCCCAGCAGTCTCCTTTCGCGCAACAGGTGGCGTCACACATCTTGACAGGTCACTGCTTTGGCACTAGTACCCACCATTCATACTGAGTACCCACCCAGGCTCCCATTCAGGACTGGTTTGATTGATTTAGCGGGTGGGTGTTTTTCTGACCTGTCCGTGGGTCGTGTGGAAGATCTGGTAGAAGTTTTTTATCCCCTTGAATCCAGTCACGCATTCCCTCTTTTATTCCTGCTATCTCCGGACGGCTTTAGTCAGTGGAGGTGAGACTTTTCGATCTATAAGAGTTTCGTAAAGCCTTAATTAACCCCTTCGGAAATAGACGTCCTTAGTAAATTGAATACAAATCGTCTGGTATTAGTGAGAGTAGAAAATCGTCGGGTTGAAAGGGTTAATAAAATCCTAAATCTGTTTCCCTGCCCCAGTCTAAGATCAGTCTTGCGTCCTTTTGAGCAGCAGTCCAATGTTCTACCACTGGACGCAAGTAAGATAAGTAAGTAAGAATTGAGAGCATGACGGAGGCAACCAGGTAATGTCAAGTAGGGGGAGGTGAGGGGACGGGGCAGGCAGGTTGGTAGGTGTGGGAAAAGCGGGAGGGGGGAACGGGTCATGGATATGTGAGGGGGAGGGGGAGTAAGGGGAGGGGGAAGGGCAAGTAGGCAGGTAGGTAGGGCATGAAAGGGAGGGAGGGAAGGGTCATGGATATGCTAGAGGAGGGAGACAAGGAAGGGGACGGGTGAAGGGGGAGATGGAGGAAGGGGGTGGAAGGAGAGGAGGTGGAAGGGTGGGTGGGGTGGGGGTAGGGGATGGCGTGAGTGTAAGCGGTCACAGCTGGCTGACCCATGAGTCACACCACAACAAAAACTGGCCCCCCCTCACTACCCAAACCAAAACAAGAGACGTTTCGGCCCCGTACCAACTCGGCCACAAATATATCTCACACTCGCATTTCTACACGACCTTCGACTCCCACCGCAAGCCGAACCCTCCGTCGGTCCGGTTTGTTTGGTTTCGTCTCTGGGATACGACAGTGTTGTAATATAAGCTGGGGATATGTGTTAGGGCCGAGGTGGACGAAAACCGAGATATCCAGATGCTGGGTAAACAATCACACGCCCGCCCTGGAAACCCTTACCTGCCTTCACAGATATTCATTACTCAGCCTTAACCCTTTCAATGCAGTTACTTATTTTTTCGTTTTAGTCTTGCCATTTACAGACGATTTCCTTCAGTTTAGGGGAACTGATTGGTTGTATAAGGGCTAATGAAAGTTGCACCTAACTCATCTAGCTCGAAGAGTGTCTCAGCTGAATAAAATCGTGCCGCAGTAACACGGATAGAATACAAATAAATCGTTCAAGCCGAGTAGGACGTCTCTAGTTGTATTCATCCTCAAGCATGACGATTATTTTTACCTTCTGTGAGACCATTGATGGCGAAAGAGTGTATTGGAGATTTTTTTCCTTTAGCCCCTTTATTGCAAGAGGTATCCACGGGGCTGAATGAAATCGTCTGGTGGTGGTAGCAAGTCTGTAATTTTAAAGACGTCATCAGGGTGAAGGGGTATCCTGTTCAGCTCGAGGGCGTCTTTTAAACTATATTCATTCTACCTCTATGCCACCCTGTTCGGTTTGGGAAGGACCTCTCGTAGTGAAGGGGTTGACCAAGGCCGTAGATAATAATAATATAATAATAAATCCCTCCATTTGAAGTCTCATAAATAAAACCCCTCCAATTGAAGTCTCATAAACTGAGTAAAGTCATTTGGAAGTAGTAAGATTAAAATAAAGCTGACATCCTCGGCCTGAGTGGGCTAATTAGATATGCAGGTATTTTTTCACGCCTCCGTTTGCTCTTTGGCAGAATAAAATCGTCATACGTTAGCCAGAATTACTACCCAACTTCCCTCATGCCAGTGCAAGAATATTGACATTAACACAGTGAGTGCTGGAAAATCTCTTGGCTTAATAACATTACTTGATAATATTCTGATTCAGATGAATGGGTCGTGTAGAGCAGGGAAATTGTTATTAAGATTTCGTTATTATTATTATTATTATTATTATTATTATTAATTTTTATTATTTTAGAGTATTAAGTGCGGGAAGAGGAAGTAAAAATGAAGTGCGAGAGAGTGGTATATTTAAGGAAAGATAATGAACAGGAAAAAATAGAGACAATACAAGGAGGAGGAGGAGGAGGTGGAAGAGGAGGAGGAAGAGGAGGAGGAAAAAATTGGGAGAAGGAGATGAAGAAGGAAGGTAAGGATAAAACTGACGAAAAATGAAAAAGGAGAAGAGAAGATAAAAAAAAAAGGAAAAATGATAACGAAAAGTAAGGATGAGGATGAGGAGGAGGAGAAGGAGGAGGAGGAGGACGTTAGAAACCTGTTTTGTACAAGTTAGTGGGTCGGAGTGTCACAAGATTAAACCTTTGCTTTTGTGTGTGTGTGTGTGTGTGTGTGTGTGAGAGAGAGAGAGAGAGAGAGAGAGAGAGAGAGAGAGAGAGAGAGAGAGAGAGAGAGTGAGTTTAGGGAAGGGTGTCATGTTAGATAACGAGGTATATTTCAGTTGGCACAGGAAGGTAAGAGAGAAATATTAGTAAAAAAAAAAGTGTTGTCGATCGTGATGAAAGGTTGAGAGGAGCTGTAGGGACGTGAGGGGTAGATAGGAAAAGCACAGTAATATTGACAGAAGTGGTTAGAATAGTAGCAGTAATATTGAATAGTTGCTAAGAGAATGTAAGGATAAAGGGACTAGTAGTAGTAGTAGTAGTAGTAGTAGTTATAGCAATAGTAGTAGTAGTAGTAGTAGTTTGTTGTTAGGGCTATGTAGGAATAAATTGTTAATGAAGGTTATTAGTCAGAGTATCATATTTGGCACAAGTTAACCCTTTCTGTACAATGGCGTCTTTTTAATCGTCTTCTTGCTGCTACCAGACGATTTTTACATCTTTGGAGTTCGCCGTAGTAGTGACAGAATTAACCTCTTTATCATTTATTTACCTATTTATTTTTTCCTATCTCCAGACGATTTTACTCAGGCTTAAATTTAATGATCTTGAGGGGTTAGGTAATACTCCTTACCTGCGTAAACCCCTTCACTACGAGCAGTCCGGAGTAAAATACCTTGACGTGAGCTATAGTACAGAAATGATGGGTAGGAGTGGTCAAGGGTTGCACATGTTAAGCTCTCTGTTGGTGTGTCGTAGGTGGAATAAATAGCCTCTGGAAGGGGTGATAGGGAGAAAAGAGGAATGGGAGTGAAGAACGAAGAACAGGGTGGGAGTGAACTGCAGGTTATTATTAAAGAATGAAGAAGTGAAATGCAGAGAAAAAATGAAACACACACACACACACACACACACACACACACACACACACACACACACACACACACACACACACACACACACACACACACACACACACACACACACACACACACACACACACACACACACACACACACACACACACACACACACACACACACACACACACACACACACACACACACACACACACACACACACACACACACACACACACACACACACACACACACACACACACACACACACACACACACACACACACACACACACACACACACACACACACACACACACACACACACACACACACACACACACACACACACACACACACACACACACACACACACACACACACACACACACACACACACACACACACACACACACACACACACACACACACACACACACACACACACACACACACACACACACACACACACACACACACACACACACACACACACACACACACACACACACACACACACACACACACACACACACACACACACACACACACACACACACACACACACACACCTTGGTACTGTGGGTGAAGGCGATGTGAGAGGAAGGAAGGGAGTGTGTTGGTACTGTCCCACCGCTAAGCCAACCCCCACGCACCCACCCTCTTATATGGTCACTATTGCCTCTAAATACCCAGTACCGTGAACACAGTATTCGGGGCAGAGTACCTGATGAGTCACTTGAGAGAGAGAGAGAGAGAGAGAGAGAGAGAGAGAGAGAGAGAGAGAGAGAGAGAGGACGAAACATTGCAGATGGGAAGACTTGTAAGAAAGAGATGGATATTTGAGAGGAAGTACAAGAAGAAATGAAAGAGGAGATACATTGAATAACACTTAAAAATGAATAAAGAGGAAGAGAATACAAAACGCAGTGAAAGTATGAAGAAATAATATCAAATAATGAATTACAGAAGGACTTAGGTAGATAGAAGAGGGACCATCTAAGGTGAAGTACAATTTAGGATTTCGTTAACGTGAAGTATTTAGCTTGTGAAAATCTGAAGGGTGTTGCGGTGAAGGTCATACAAACTAAAATGGAAAGGTAAGAAATGAGAGGAGGAGAGTAAAATCCATGCATCTATCATCCCATCCCGAATTCCGAGTAGTAGATTGAGTGGGGGTGCGAGGGCGGCGGGGAGGGGGGAGGAACTAGGAACAGGAGCATATAAAAGAATCACAAACAGAAAACCCAGTGAGATAGACTTTAAATTCTTTCACACACCATTTAAGCTCTCGAAATTCTCAGCTGTGCCTCACGTTACTCAAAAAATAAGAAATCTTCACAGTTCTCTTGAGTTACGGGCTATTTTGTTCACAGCCAAATTTTAAAAAGAAATGGACAAAGAAAAGAGGGAGGAAAATGAAAATGAGACGAGGAAAACGAAGAATGACAAGTAAAACTGGGTAGAAGAATTACGGTACATTCATGGTCACGTCTTCTGTTGTTTTTTCTTCCAGCAAACTCCAGAAGATTTCATAGGATCCAGAGACTTAAAAAGTGAGTCAAAAACGAAAGGAAGAAGACAGTAAGAATAAGAAGAGAAAGGGAAAAAAAGAATAAAAATCAGGTGAAAAATATGAACAATAGGCCAGTGCTATCTTTAAAACTCCATCAGTACGATGATGTCTTTTAATTAATCTTGTCACCCCCATGAAATTTTATTCCACCTAGGAAGAGATCTATTATTAAAGGCTCTTACTTAATCTCTTCAAGTTCTAAGCTGATTAGAAACTTTGGGGATAGTAAGAATTATATATATATAGATAGATAGATAGATAGATATAGATAGATATATTCTCGGTCTGAAGCGATTGAAGAAAAAAATCTCAAGTGTTTTATGGTATTAATTACTCTTATTTCCTTTAACTCAGATTTTCACAAGTTTTCATAACATTTTCTTGTCTCAAGAGTTTTGTAATGTTTTTATTTGATTAACCATTTTCCTTTTTAAACGACATCAGTCCGAGGGGGTCATTCATATCTTATTCCACGTGGGAGAGATTGTTCGAACTGGAGGGATCAGGTAGACGGCAACTTCGCGACTAGTGGCACTTGTTAGCTGAATGAAATTGAATGGTGGAAGCATATAAAATAAAAAAAAATAAAAATAAAAATAAAGAAATTTTCGTACAGAAAAGATATAATAAGCCTTTATAGGGCTAGCCGTTTGTCTATTCCATCCATTTTTTAGCACAGAAATTTCATGAAGATTTATGAGATTAGCATATTCAGTTATAAAGATTTAAATTGATGACCTACTTTGTGTTTTATTCTTGCTCTCTCCGGACGATTTTATTCAACATAGGAGAGCTCTCGTACAGAGCGGGTTAGTGAAGGCTTTACATAACCACTAGGAAAGAAAAAACGTAATGAAAAAAACTTAGGAAAAGTTTAAAAATCATAAGAAAAGTAAACGCGTGTCATGGTAGAAGAGAGAGAGAGAGAGAGAGAGAGAGAGAGAGAGGAAGAAGTCAGTGGAATAAGTCGGTTTAATCTCAAAATGCGACAAACTTTCTTAAGCCTCGCAATTTTTCATTTTGTTTTGAAAGCATCCAGATTATTGGAAAAAAAAAAAAGTGAGATTAGTGATATTTATTCTCAGCTTCAAAAATTTCACTTAAACTTTCATATGATTAGCCATTTTGGGATATTCTCTGACCTACATAAATAAACCATTCTAATTCTCAACGCTTATGGAAATGGATGCCCAGAAAATGTGTATAAATATTTTGGAATGGATATGCCTGAGAGGATTACGAAAGGGAAAGGGAGGCTTGGGGACACGGTGACAGAGAGAGAGAGAGAGAGAGAGAGAGAGAGAGAGGATGAATATACAGGAAAAATCGAAACTGTGTGTGTGTGTGTGTGTGTGTGTGTGTGTGTGTGTGTTTAATGTTGCAGTGAGACAAATTTGGCGGTATATCTGGGTTAAGGAGCTTAGGAGGACAAAAGCAAAGGGATGGAAAAGAAAAATATGGAAAAAGGTGTGACGAGAAAGTAAAGCCAAGTGTGATAAGACTCAAGAATAAATTTTGTCAAGTAAAGCAGAAAACTCAAGAATAAATTTTGTCAAGTAAAGCAAAAGGGAGGAAGAGAAAGTAAGACAAGGAGCAAAAGAAAAAAAGAAAAAGAAAATAGATTATGAGACAGAAAGAAAAGAAAATACAGAATACGGAAAGAAAAAGGAAATAATGTACCAAATTGCGATAACTTAGGGTACAGAAGGAACGGCAGTAAAAATATCAAAAACTAAAAACAAAAAAGTGAGAAATATAAGATAGAACAGAAGGAGAGGACAAATACAGAAATGGACAGATGGAGGACTAAAATAAACGTGATATATTGTCAGGGAAGATGAATGGAAGGCAGTATATATAGAGGCTTCACCCTCTCAAAAAATAATAATAATAATTTTGAGAAGATAAAAATAAAAAAGGAATACTAATGTGAGCACTTAATAAATAAAACAAATTAGACTGGAGGATGAAATGGAACAATATAATCTGGAAAGGAAAGCAGACTGAAGGAAATACAAACTGGGAAAACTGTGTGATAAATTACGAGACAGAAGAGAAGAAAAGGAGAAGTATCAGAGGGAGCAGAGGAAAGAATAAAGCAGATTGCGATAAATGATGAGACAAGGTGAAGAATATATTTGACAAAGTGTCCTAGAAACATTCAGGCGAAGAGGGGAAAAAATAGCTTTGATTTTGAATGGAAGAATAAGATTTTTGCATTTGAGAGGAATGTAAAGTTGAAATACGTGGTTTTAGAAAGATGCACTATAATTGGAAATATTCAGAGAGGCAGATCAGATTTTGGCATTGTTGTTGAGATTATTATTATTATTATTATTATTATTATTATTATTATTATTATTATTATTATTATTATTATTACTACTACTACTACTACTACTACTACTACTTCTACTACTACTACTACTACTACTACTACTACTACTACTACTACTACCACCACCACCACCCCCACCACCACCACTACTGCAACTACTACTATTATTTTTGAAAATTGAAATGCAAACCGACTGATTTTTAGTTTCCATCTATCGTTTAGTGAGCTAGAAAGAAATCTGAAGCATTTAGAAAGTAAGTAGTACATATTTTTAGCTTAGATTTAGAGAGGATGAATATATTTTTGTCAAATGGGACATGGAAAAAAAAAAAGTGATTTGGAGAGCTTTGGAGGATTTAGAAACACTCAGAAGGAGAAGAATAAGATAAGGGAAGTTAGACTCTGACAAGAAGAACGTTTTATTGCTGAAAAGGGAGTGTACGATATACATATATATATATAAATATATATACAGAAATAAATATATATAGATATATATATAGATATACATATATATAGAGAGAGAGAGAGAAAGATATTAATTTATTCAAGAACAGATATAGAAATAAGTTCTGATTCTGAAATGAAGAAGAATATATTGTTACTGACTTGAAAGGTAACAGCGAAAACAGATTATTTATACAGCAATGGAAAGAAACTTTAGTAGAAACGTTCAAAAAGAAAAGTGGTGAGGAAATTGAGTAGATTTTTAGTGGTAGGCAGAAAAAATGTAAAAAAATTATTAACAATACAACTTAATGAGACAATAAAATAAGTCATCAGAAATAATAGAAGAATGCAGATACTAGAAAACTGGAAGGAAAACCAAAATATGAAATAGAATGATATTTCCAGAATTTGAGAAAAAAAATATATTACAAAGCATGAAAAAAGAGGTTGGTATAATAATAATATATAGAGATGGATGTAAAATGTTATATGCCGATAATAAATGAAAGGGAAAAAATAGTGAAAGAATAGTAGAGAGTAAGAAAACAAGAATCTGTTATGTTCACCAATAAGATAGAAAAACGAAAAAGAGAAAATGCCGAGTACAGAAAAGTAAAGAAAAAAAAAGGGGGGGGGATTAAGAAAATGTGACAGCTAAAGAAAAAATGAGTTCGGAATAATTTGTAGGATACGATTTTACTTCTGGATATATTTCTGTCGGGAAAGGAGGAAGAGGAGGAGGGACGAAATGAGATAGAAGACTAAGAACAGTACAGGGATAGGAGGAGGAACGGATTAGAAGGAAGGGAGCGGGATGAAAGGGATAGGGAGACGAGAAGAGGAACGGGATGGAAAGAGAAGACTATTGAGAAGAGGAGGGTAGATGGATATGAAAGTGAGGACAAGAGGGTAGACGGAAATAGAGGATTAAATTAAAGGTGGTAGAAGATGATGGGGATAGAAGAAAGAGAAGACAAATAGGGGGAAGAAGAGAGAATTGAGTGGGTGGGAGACGGAAGGCAGGATGAAAGCATTATAAGAAGCAGAAGAAGAAAAAAAAGAGGAGGAGGAGGGAAAGAAAAGACGTTACAATTAAACGAATAACAGAAAGGAGGGAAGACAAGAAAAAGGAATTTAAAAAAAGCGAAAAGAAGACAGAAGGAAACTGAAATTTTATGAAATAGGTAAACAGAACACAGTGAACTAAAGATGTGACAAAAACACGAGCAAACTGAGAAAATCGTCACCACATTGGACTTACAAAGGTATTGTAGTCAGGCTAACTCCAGACGATTTTTTCAGCTGAAAGAAATTGTAGAGTCAGAGGGTTAAATATTAGGTCATAGAGCCTGTTGTTGCTTCGGATCTGCCTGGGTGTTTTATGCAGACTAATACCAGACGATTTTACCGCTGAGAGAAGTAATTGGTCTCTTGCAAGAATAAAGTACTCAGACGATAGTACACACACACACACACACACACACACACACACACACACACACACACACACACACACACACACACACACACACACACACACACACACACACACACAGTTACAATAATCTGGTGGCAGCAGGAATTAATGTCTGTGACGAATAGTAGAACAAAATAAGTCATCGCATTGAAATTGAATCGAAGTGACAGACCCTGGAATTAATTTGTGAACTTCAATTGTCACCGGACCAGAAAGCAGCGAGAAAGTCCCCCCTCCCAAGGCTATTGGGCCAAAACTGGAAGGGGCAAAATGGGCTTTGTGTCCCTCCTCAATAAGGTCGAGTGTCGCCTGTGGTCCTTCCCCCCTCCCCTCCCTGGTTTGGCACTGGCTTGATTCGGATCCGCTTGGTTAATTTTCTGGGTTACCCTTGTCTCTGTGTCCTTAGTGAGAGAAAGAGAGAGAAACCGTAACAAAAAAGAAAAGGGCAGACATAGTAAGGTATATTTTGTGTATTATAAAGATATATACATTATATAACTTAATAAAGTGAACATATCCGAGAGGAAAGGATATACTGTATATATATATATATATATATATATATATATATATATATATATATATATATATAGACACACACACACACACACACACACACACACACACACACACAGAGGGAGAGGGAGAGAGATGGGGGAGGGAAAGAGATTTGTCCGTCCTTTTCCTTGCCAATATTTTTTCCACAGCAGCACAGCTAAATAGGGATACACCTTTCAGTCCTGATGTTATCCCTCTGGTGGAGCAATTTTTGGCCAACCAGCACCACAACAACACTTAAAATAGTGCAAAAAAAATATGTATATATTCGTTTGGCATCTTATCAGCACCATAAAAGTGTCCATTGTCCGTCTTGAAAAGGTTAGAGTTGTGTAAATTTGGTGACAAGTTGGTGGTTTTTCAGTAGTTTTTAAGGCTGCCATAACAATGCCTTAAGATAGAACAGTAAAATATGTGTTTGTTGGCCATTTTTATCACTGCCATGTTAGTGTGTCAAAGTTGAAAGATTGTGTGTGTGTGTGGCGACAGGATGGTGGTGGTGGTGGTGGTGCGGCAATTTTTGGTCGGCTACGACCACCACAAAACCAACAACATTTTGGAACATAGAACGCAAAAGCTAGCATGTTTGTTGTGCGTTTTATGACAGCCATATTTGTTTCTGTTGTTCGTGTCGAATAGTTGCGAATTGTGTATGTTTGGCGACAGTTTTATATTTTTGAGCAATTTTTTTTTTTTTTTCAAATCTCCCGGCGCTACAGACTTCGAGTAAAATTCTAAATGTGCGACTTGTTCATATTACGCCATTTGCTTCCTTAAATACACCTTTAATCAAAGTGTCATTTTGCAGTTTGAGTGGACATGTGTACAATAGATAAGATAACTTAATTCAGAAATGCCGTAAAAGAATCACTTCGAGCATTCCTTGTGACACTTTTCTTTTTCGCAGTGACATAGTGTAAGCTTAGGGTCCATAAGTCATAAATGTTTAAATATGTCAGATCTTTTGTCTACTGAATCCGGCAACGTTTTCTTGGTTTATACATCCTGCCAGCACACGATTGAATTCATTTTAAGGGTATTTCTTCTTATTAGGGCAGGTTAGAAACAGTAATCTCATTAACTCGTTCATTTCTGCCTCCAAGTCTGAACACAGTCGTCGGTAGATAGCAGCAGTATGATATAATAACCTTCTGGGGTTCAGGGAGAGTGAGTGTCTATTCAAATTACTGATGTCATTTCAGACTAACAAGTTTTCTGTTCGGGGTGGCAGTTGGTGCATGGAGTCTGTAGTAGTGTCTGTTGTTCGTGTTGAAAATTGTTGACTGGTACGTTGATAAGTTGATGGGTGGTTTGCGTCAGTTTTTGAGCTGTCTTCAAATTATTTAGCTGTTAGTTGTGCGTCTCAAAAATCAGTATTAACCCACTGCTGTAGGTTTTCTCTCGGATGACTGAAATCATCTGGTGCAAGCTTAAGTAATATTCCAAGCTGTATCAGTAACAGAGAAATGATTCCTCAGTTTTGGAAGGCTGTGATTGCTTGGATTAATCTCAGTTTAGAAAATGCTTTGACGTTTGCCTGAATAAAATCCCCAGTGTTCCAGCCGCAGGGAAAGGTTAAGGCCTGTTGTCAGTGTTCCGGAGTTGTGAGTTCTGTTTACTTTGCCACACCTCACTCTGCTACATCTCCCACTGGCACACCTCACACTGCTGCACCTCAATCCCACACTTCATGTGCAACACCTCTCACTGGCACACCTCACATTGCCACACCTAATGCTGCCACTCTTCACACTGCCACATCTTCCACTGCCACACATCACAAAACCATATCTCACATTGGCAAGCCTCAATACCTCCACACATGACGTTGCCACTCCTGCACACTACCCCATATTCCTTTGCCACACGTCACAAAATCACATCTCACACTGGCAGACCTTACACTGACACTCAGCTATACCTCGCACTGTTACACCTCACACTGCTAATACCTCACACCGTCGCATCTCGCACTGCCATAGATCACACTATCACACTGCACACCTCACACTACCACACCTCACACCGCCAAATCCTAAGAAAACTCCATACAAGCAGGTAGGTCAGGTGGGTGTGCGTTTTGTAAGAGTCTGGTGTCAGTTGGCCACGTTGAATACCTGCGAGTTTCATAAGTTTTGGCGACGCCTTGGTGGGTTGATGTTATCCTGGCGTTGTGTATGCTCTGCCGCCACAACAATCCGCTTCACGGCGCTCGATTTTTTTTTAATTCCTCCGGAGCCCTGAATGATTGCTGGAGTTGTATTTTTAAGTGATTGTGTGTGTGTGTGTGTGTGTGTGTGTGTGTGTGTGTGTGTGTGTGTGTGTGTGTGTGTGTGTACTTTTACCAACACTCCCACCCATTGTTACTTGTACAATCTTCAGTTTAAATCGTTCAGAGTTTGAGGGTTTCTGTGTGATGATTGGTATACCTGCGAACATACTTATCCACATCAGTACGATAATTAGCGAGATAGTGAATAATTACTTTCTAAACCAACTGATGTGATTTTGGAACCCTATCAGTTTTCTCGGAATCTT
This sequence comes from Coenobita brevimanus, assembly GCF_032717465.1. NCBI lineage: Eukaryota > Metazoa > Arthropoda > Malacostraca > Decapoda > Coenobitidae > Coenobita > Coenobita brevimanus. Next base: position 7,013,032 of record NC_136971.1, on the reverse strand, counting down.
GTGGAATCGTTTCATAACTGTTCGACTAAAAAGTAGATCGACATTACACTTTGCAATTATCTGGTCAAGAAAAAGTGTTGTTGCAGTTCCCCTACCTTACAAAACGCAAATAATAATAATAATAATAGTGTTTCCTATAATGTTTCAGTTTTTATCCATATTCAAGTTTTAGAATATGTAAGGGAGGGCGATGTGTTTTAGGAAGGTGGGTCGTCCATGAGTAGGTACAGAGATATCGTTTGTCACTCGCACATCGTCCTGTTCGACCGTCAGCCACTGTGTGTCGTGTTAATTTTAGCTGAGAACGCGAACGGAGAGGCAGACCCCCATTTTATTCATTTTTTACGATCATATCAGCAGTATGTGATGACTGAATATTACTGACCGCACTCTCTAGTATGGGATGCAGGCTGATTACATCTAATATCCATAGACGCTACGTAAATATCCATCAAGTTGCGCACGCACACACACACACACACACACACACACACACACACACACACACACACACACACACACACACACACACACACACACACACACACACACACACACACACACACACACACACACACACACACACACGGGCATCGAACCAGGGCAAGTTCTGATATAAGATTTTAATGTTACTGTAAACCGATCCCCTTAGAAGAGAAATAGTCTTTTTTTTTTTTTTTTTACAAGTTAGGTTGTGAAGTGTTTGGTAGCTGTATGAGTGAAAATAAAAGTGTGAGCAAAAATGCTGTGTAAATAAAAGTAATTATATAATCAAGTGTAAAAAAAAAAAAAAAAGACAGAACAAAAGTATTAAAAAATATCCAGTGCCAAAAAAAGTGTAAACAGAAAATAAGGGTAAAATAAAAATATAAACAAAATTCCTCTCAAATAAAAGTAAAAAAATCCATAGCTTAAAAAGTACGGGAATAAAAAGTCCAATGCAAAACAAAAGCTATAAATAAAAATCCAATTTAACACATTTCTAAGATCAAGAGAGTTTCAGGATGCAGCCCATAACCCCCAAATTTGTCCCAGGAAAATCACCCACCCGGTTCTTGATCACAGGAGCCCGTTTTTGTCCACAGCCCGATGGTGTGGAGATACAAGGCTCATTGGGCAGGGAGGTAAATGCTGGTGAGGCTGGTGGTGGTGGTGAGAGAGATAGGGAAGTGAGGTGATGGTGGTGGAGGGTGGGGGAATTGGGTGATCGTAGTGAGTTACAGAGATTGGATGGTGGTAGAGGGTGAGAGAGATTTGAGAGACTGGGAAGTGGTGGAGGCTGTGAGAGGCTTGCAGGTGAGAGAGATTGTGGGGTGGTGGAGGGTGAGAAAGGCAGATAGATCAGGTGGTGGTGGTGGTGGTGGTGGTGGTTGAGAGTGAGAGAGATTTATTGGGTGTGTTCTGGTGTGATATAATCTGTGCCTCATTTAGTGGGGACATGGTCGTTTTAGAGGGATTATTAATGAGTGGGTTTTGTTCTGGTGAGAAGGTAGTGGTGGACTGTTAGGGAGAGAGAGAGAGAGAGATACATTCCCTTTCACACCCAGCCTGGCTCGTCTTACACACACCCACGTCTGTTCTTACCTGTGCTATCTTGTACACGCATCACCACCATCTTACGTTTACACTATTATCTTTGGAGTTCCTTTATCTAATACTGACAGTGTCTCACCCACGCCTAGAGTCACTTTTACACCCCCACCCATGCCATCTTACACACACACACACACACACACACACACACACACACACACACACACACACACACACACACACACACACACACACACACACACACACACACACACACACACACACACACACACACACACACACACACACACACACACACACACACACACACACACACACACACACACACACACACACACACACACACACACACACACACACACACACACACACCACCTCTAATGACCACTCAGACTTTAATCATACACCAACCCTTCTAAAGATCACCCAGAAAACTGTAAAGCTCGTCATCTTTAGCACCCCACCAACGAAGAAGAGAGAGAGAGAGAGAGAGATGGTGTTCGTGCCCCCAACAACAAGGGTTCCTCCCATCTGAGGCCTGTCGGAGTACACCTCATTAGGCTTGACTGAGTCTGATTGGAACCCTGTTAGCATTGATTGGGAGACTGTTAGCCTTGTGACTGGTTTGTGGGAGGTCTGTGTGTGTGTGTGTGTGTGTGTGTGTGTGTGTGTGTGTGTGTGTGTGTGTGTTTTCTACTAACACATTCAGAGTCGTATTCTAAATGGCATAGGGGGCTTCGTAGTGCCTGTTTCTTAGCAGTTTATTTTCCACCTTGCACCTTAATTTCTCTTGTATGTTCCATATATCTGATTAGCATTGACACAGTTATCATCAGTAACATAGAAGCGAAATATTAATAAGGTGTAATGTGCAAAATAAATCGCTGAGGAGGTGGCGTCACGAAATCTCTGGGACGGACTAGAAACGCGGTCGTAAATCGGAAGAAACAAAAAAGCTAGACTTAAAAAAAAAAAAAACGCTATTCCTGCTATTTTCTGATTATATATTGAAGCCTTTTGTAGTGAGGGAGGTTAGTAAAGCCCAAATCTAAGTAAATCAAGCTTATTATTTAGTTAGAAAATTCTCTCCATAACATGAACGCGCAATTGCTAAAGGTGGAAAATACGTACCAGGATTGGAGGGGTTTACGCATTGCTAAGAGGACGTAGTTTTCATATTGTCGATTTTTCCAGACGGTTTCATTCATCTTGGGAAAGTTTGGAAAGACTATGCTAACTTGAGGGAATATTTAATCATTCACTTCCCCTCTCGCTACTGCAGGTCTCCTAAGCTGAATAGAAGCGTATGGGAATTGCAGAAATAAATGCAAAAGTATGTGTGGAATTGAGGAGACAGACCCGTTTTTTATGAGGGGAGAAGATGGTTTGGTGGTGTCAAGAAGAGAGAGAGAGAGAGAGAGAGAGAGGTCAGAAACACACACACACACACACACACACACACACACACACACACACACACACACAGCCAAGCGAGTGAGTTCAAGGTGTGTCTTTTGTGTTTGGGTGTTGCTGGGACGGTGATGATATGCAAATTAAAACACGGGGTCGAATCACATTGTTTTTGTGGCCTACCCTCTCCTAGCAAAGGTCGAGAGAGAGAGAGAGAGGGGGGGGGGAGAAGGGGGCACCAGCGAGAAGGAAATGGAGAGAGGAAGAGAGGCACCGGAAAGAGGGAGATGGATAATGAGGAGTGGAAAGAGAGAGAGAGAGAGAGAGAGAGAGAGAGAGAATGAAGGAAAATCAATTATAAATAAAAACTGACCGAGCAAGATCAATTTATCGAACAATTAGCAACCTTGTAATAGTTCTTCTGTGTGTGTGTGTGTGTGTGTGTGTGTGTGTGTGTGTGTGTGTGTGTGTGTGAGGGTCGCGACATACATCACGTACACTACAAGGCCTCGTAGTGGACCAGGGTGGGGTCAAATATGGCTGAAGTGTCCCAACATTTCTATATGAGTATGCAAATGAGCCTCTCTCTCTCTCTCTCTCTCTCTCTCTCTCTCTCTCTCTCTCTCTCTCTCTCTCTCTCTCTCTCATTTTTGTAAGCCTGTCGAGTTATTTTTCATTATTTTTAAAATCTGGTTATGTTTTATGATCCACATTCATACTGTTATATATTTAGTGTTATTATTGATATCATTCTCATTTTGAATTTGAGTTGTGAATTTTATGTTGTGTTTCATATATAATTGTTTCACATGGATTATTTTCCGTCCTCGTATTTTTCACTACTCTAATGTAATTTTTTCCATAACATAATTCATTCATGCATTTCCTGATTTTCTTTTCTTAGCTTCTTAGTGTCCTGTGTTTCAAAAAAGGGTCGAAGTGGGGTAGTTTTAGTGTTTAGATAAATAAGGAGAACTCTCTAAACTTTCGACTGTGAGGTGGTAAGCTGAGAAGGGTACGCTAAACACCGTGCAAATAACAGACGCATCAGCTTTGGACCAAAACGGGCTAATACCGAACATAAATCGACCCAAACACAGAGCGAACCTTGTAGAGATGGCTGCAAAACATAACAAATCTGACTCCGCCAGTGTGATCGATACTTACACCTCAATCAACCCAGTCGCTAATATGGACCAGCCGGAGTGTTTTAGGCAGACTCCATACGATTTTTTTTTCTCATTTATTTTCTTATTCAGTTATATGTTGTTTTTATTTCCTTTTTTTTTCTTTTGCTGTGAGAATGTGTTGGAGTCAGTGGGTTTGAAATAATCTTCACTTTGGTATAATTATCTTCAGGTACCAGATTACTTTGTTCAGAGGGAGCAAGCTGATTCATTTACGTTAGAGTTTGGAGCAGATCATATTTAACCCCTTATCTCATATGCAAACACATATCCTATTATCTCACGCAAAAACTTATCCTATTTAGGTTACTCAACGTTTTTCTTCAGGTGAAAATTAAAATCGTCCCAGTAAACACGCTCGTAGTGAAAACAACCATTTATTTTGTTCATATTTTGTTCACGCGGAGAACAGTCTGTCCAGTTTTTATATAGACTAGTAGACGATTTCGTGCAGCTGAGAGTTAGAATCGTCTCCATGAATACCTTGACCTGGATGGAACAATTATTTATATGGTCCAGGTAAGAAAAATCGCGTGAGAAAAAGAAATCGCCTTCATCACAGAGAGAGAGTGTAATAGGAGCCTGTGAGTGGGTTTTCCTCCTGGCTGACATACACGCGCTGACAAAGTAATCCCCAGCTCTGCTCCTTGCCCTGACGTTAATGTGCGAGTCAGAAATATAAGTAGGAGAGCATGGCCATAAGGGGACCAAGGGGGAAAAAAATATGAGGAGGGAGACAAAAGCGGCAGTGGTACGTGTATGCTTGTTTGGTTTATGCTGGGGGGAAGAGGCAGAGGGGTATTGTTATGAAGAGTTAAGTGATTATTTTTTATTTGGTTAGGAATGGGGAGGGCGTATTATTATTATTATTATTATTATTATTATTATTATTATTAGCAGTAGTAATAGTAGTAGTATTGGCTGAAGATTTTTTTTTTTTTTTTTTTTTTAGTTAGGAATAGGCACAGGTGTATTTTCCATAACGGTAGACTAAACTAGTTTTACAGTAAAGAATGGGAGAGAGGTGTATAATCCTTCATAACAAGTGTATTAATTATTTTTTATGAAGTAAGTAGTGGTCTGTGATGTAATATTCTTAGTAGTGGACTTTATTTTTATGCAATAAGAAATGCAGAGAGGCGTGAAATCTTAAATGGTGTACTTATCTATTCTTAGCCGTTTCAGCACGAGGACGCATTTTGTATTTTATCAAGGTCAACGCCAGATGGTTTCATTCAGCTGATAAAAAAAAACCTGGGCGTGGAAGGAGGCTTAGAAATAATCCCTGAACCCCTTTTTGACACGGCTGCGTCACTCAGATTTAACTCGTTTTATAGTAGTTAACGTCTGACGATTTTATTCAGCTAAGAAACTCCCTGGACGTGGTAGAAGTCTAGAAACAATCCCTGAACCCCTGTTGACTCGGCGACGTCACTCATATTTTACTGTAGCAAACGTCAGACGATTTTACTCAGCTGAGAGGCCCTCGTTGTTAAAGAGTTTATCTCCTCCATTCCCAAAACGAGCATTATATTTCGTCCTGCCTTTTCCAGACGATTTTATTCTGCTTAGACAAACTTCTTTAAACTGGAGGGGTTAGATACAGTCTTCATTAACCCCTTCAGCAGGTGAGGTATTTCCCAAGCTGAATGAAATCGTCTGGAGTTGCCAAGATTAAACCAAATACGTTATCGTAGTGAATGGATGTGATGCGAGATAAGCCACCCCCTCAGAATGATGCCTTGATTTTCACCATATATTTTTTTCATTGTACCAGACGATTTTCTTCAGCGTACATTTTTATTTTTTCCAGTAGGAGTAGTTTGATAGTCGTAGTGTTTGATGGTCATAGTTAATTCCGTCACTATCAATCGTCCTTTCCAAAATTGAATAAAAATAAAACCGTCTAGGAATAGCGTGAATTATTTGAAAAAATCGTCATGGGGGTGAAGGGGTGACTTGCTTCATGGAGGGAAAAAATTGAGGAGCGTTTGAGCACGTACAGAGATGTGAATGTCAGGAAGTGAGGCAACATTGCAGGGGAGAGAGAGAGAGAGAGAGAGAGAGAGGAGGGTTAGGCGAATGTAACTGTTGTGAGAGAGCGAGAGGGAGAGAGAGAGAGATTCATAGATCGCTCTCTCCTTCACTTATGAAAACTCGGGCTTATCTTGTGGCTCAAAAAAAAAAAAAAAAATGCGTGGGGGTGAAGAGAAAGGACATTTTTTTTTTTTTTTGCATAATTCTTGATCCCGTTGTGCGGCCAAGCTTATCCTCTCTCTCTCTCTCTCTCTCTCTCTCTCTCTCTCTCTCTCTCTCTCTCTCTCTCTCTCTTTCCCCGTTTATTCTGTCTTTCTCCATTTCTTCCTTTCTGTCGTTTTCTGGAGCGTTTTCTTTTTTAACCAGTCAATCTCTTTTCCCTTTCATTCTCCCTTCCCCTCTCTCTCCCTCTTCACCTTTTCCTCCTTCCTCTCTCCCTCCTCCTTCCCCTCTCTTCTCTTCCCCTTTCCCCCTTCTTCCCCTCTCCCTCCTTCTTCCCCTCTCCCTCCATCTTCCCATCTTCTCCCTTTGCTGTACCTTCCGTTGATTCATACTCCTCCTTCCTCATTTCGTCCTTTCTTCCTTCTCCCTCGTTTCTCTTCCCGTCACACCTCTATTTGTCCTCCTCGTCCTCGTCCTCCTCCTCGTCCTCGTCCTCCTCCTCGTCCTCCTCCTCCTCGTCCTCCTCCTCCTCCTCCTCCTCCCTATACTCTACCCAGGCCTCACTGCCCTTCAACCCTTGATTTGAAGCTTAGATAACTCTCTCTCTCTCTCTCTCTCTCTCTCTCTCTCTCTCTCTCTCTCTCTCTCTCTCTCTCTCTTCCGTATAAGGGTAAGGGCAAGGTTTGAAGGGCCTTGGTTGACACAGGCCCTTGGAGGCTCGCCAGCTGGGTCAGGTAGGGTGAAGGGGGAGATGGAGAGAGATTGTGAGAAATTGTGAGAGAAAGTGAGAAATGGAGAGAGACATTTAGGGAGATGAAGAGAGAGAATATGAGAAATGGCGAGAGAAAGGGAGAGAGACAGTGTGGAAGATTGAGAGATTGTGGGAAATAGTAAGAGAAGTTGAGAAAGAGAGAGAGACACTGGGGGAGATGGAGAGATTGTGAGATTTTGTGAGAAATTGTAAGAGAAAGTGAGAGAGGGATAGAGACACTAGGGGTAGATGAAGAGAGATTGTGAGAGATCTTTTGGAAGACTGTGAGAAGGGGAGAGACAGTGAGGAAAATGATCAGATTAATATAATATACAGTAGTTGAAAACAGAGACATTCTGGGAGTTGGTCAGAAAGGGAGAGATAGTGAAATAAGCAGCTCGAGGGGGAAAAAAAAAAAGATACTGAAATAAAAAAAAGTAGTGTTCAGTAAGAAGCGGTTTTGGGAATACTGGAAGTTTGTGATTAATAAAAAGTTAGTTGTCTTGCGTTGAGAACCTCTGTACTTTATATTATTACTGCATTATTATTATTATTATTATTTTAGCAGCAGCCAGTTCTATTTAGTTGAGAGCGAGAATACTGTAGGACCCTGGGAGTGATGATACTACACTCTCTTCACTTTACCTTGGCCCAAATTTGGCAGTCTTTCATCTTGAATGCTGGGTTATGACAACAGATTAACAATACAATACGATGCTAGTCACGAAGAAGTGATATCAGAAAGGAAGGAAAGTCGTTGCATTGTCTCTTTCTGCCACTGAGCTATGGGAAACAAGCTACGAAAGGATGGGAAATTTGGGCCAAGTTAAAGTGAATGATCTATAGTACCAATAATAGTTTCATGGTAGGGACAGCAGTACTATTCTGTTCCTACCAACGCCAGACGATTTCATTCAGCAGAGAGGGAGTCACAGGAGAGTGTTAATGAGGGAGAGACTGCGAGATGGTGCGGAAAATGATGGAGGAACTGGAGTAAAGGGTTGGCGAATGAGGGGGTTGGTGGAGAATGTGGTAGTGGTGGAGGTGGAGGGTGAGAGATAGCAGAGTGGATAGTGAGATTACCAGGAAATTCTTGGTAATATTTTTGTGGGTTTTCAGGGGAAGGTTGAAGTAATTGAGTAATTTTAGGAGACGACAGATATTGGGTGGATGGGGACGGGAAAGAACTGGGACATGGGATGGGTGAAGAGAGAGAGAGAGAGGCAGGCATGGTCAGCGGACGTCCAATACTTGTTTGCGATACTGTGGACTATCGTAAGGCTATCGGAGCTCAAGGCAGGGCGGGGTTACAGAAGGGTGGGGTTATCAGTGTGATCAGAGTAATGTGGTGAGAGAGAGAGAGAGAGAGAGAGAGAGAGAGAGAGAGAGAGAGAGAGAGAGAGAGAGAGAGAGAGAGAGGTATGTAAGTAGAGGGATTCTATTTTGTTAAGTTTGGTAATGTGTGTGTTTGGTCCACAGCCAGTCTTTTGAACAGGCAAATGTCAAGTAAACTCAACTCTCTCTCTCTCTCTCTCTCTCTCTCTCTCTCTCTCTCTCTCTCTCTCGTGTCTGTAATGTTATAAAGTTAAGAATTTCCATTTTAATTACCAGAACACCTAAAAAAAACTTCACACTTTTTGTCAAATTGTCTGTCTTTCCAACATCTTTTTGTATCTTACTGAAGAACCCATTCATTCACACATCGTGCACGCATTGTTCTCACACACACACACACACACACACACACACACACACACACACACACACACACACACACACACACACACACACACACACACACACACACACACACACACACACACACACACACACACACACACACACACACACACACACACACACACACACACAGAACTAGCTATAAGGGTAAACCAGATCATGTTGTCATTTATAGGGAGAGAGAGAGAGAGAGAGAGAGAGAGAAGGATGGAGGGGCTTGAAAGTGAAAGTAATCAAAGAGACAAAAGCAAGAGTGTAACAATAATGCTACCATCTCACATCTCGTAACAACTTTTCCTCCTATGTTTTCTTGTAAAATGTCTTCATATCCTAGTGTCGTTTTGCCCATTTCTTAAGTTTCTTCGCTTCTTCCTCCACACTCCTTCTTGCCTTTTTGTTTTACTATTTATTTCCGTTGCTTTCATTGTCTCTAGATATGTGTGTGTATTATCTTTCCCATATTTGTTTATTTGTGTTCTTATGCTGTGTGTTTTGATTTTTTTTTTACCGTTTTATTTCCTTCTTAATTTCATTCTAATCCGATTCTGTTTCTCCCTTTATTCTTTCCCTTCTTCTTTTGTCGTTTCTGCCGTCCTTTCCTTATTCCGTGATTCTCTCTCTCTCTCTCTCTCTCTCTCTCTCTCTCTCTCTCTCTCCATGACCCTATTCCTCTCCAGATTTTTGTGTCTCATCCAGTCAATCCCTCCATGTTCTCACTAATCCTTGCACCTCCCCGCTTGACCTCGCATGACCCCTAACCCCCTAGTGAAAGCCCTAAGGGCGGAGGGGGTCAGACGTGGGGGTTAATAAGACAAGGATACACAGACTACACAGAACTTACGATCCCTAGGAGAGAGAGAGAGAGAGAGAGAGAGAGAGAGAGAGAGAGAGGGTGACTCACAAGGGACATCTACTACCTTAGGTCATTCAAGGTCATGACGTTTGGAATTTGTAAGGCATAGTTTTCAGAGTGTAGAGGGAGGCGGTGGTCGAGTCGGTAGAGGGATGGCCTTCTGTCCTGACTTACCCAGGTTCGATTCTTGGCCGGAACAGGGAACAGTTTAAGGATTTGAATTTTGTTATAGCAGACTTTCCTGGTTTACCGTAAGACCGTGTCCTAAAAATAACCCCGCTAATACCAATACACCAGTTATGTATAAGACAACCTCAGCATGTATTCAGCATGAGCTGTGGGTGTTAGCGCCCAAGTGGTGGCATGTGGAAGTGTGTAGTACGTGGGAGGACTGCTGGGCCTCAGGGAACTGGCTGTGGAGTCTATGGCCAGAGTCGGACGCACACACACACACACACACACACACACACACACACACACACACACACACACACACACACACACACACACACACACACACACACACACACACACACACACACACACACGAGAAACGAAATTAATCAAAACTGTATCCTCCAAATCAAGAAAGTACGAATGAAGACAGTCTTCAGTTCAAGAAAATACTAAATAAATCAAAACAATCTCACTCCCTCTCTTGATGGACTGCCCTCCCCCCCAGGACGCTATCGGGACAACTCGCCCTTATATGACAGCTCGGCCCCTCCTTGTTACGCCACCTAGTCCACCCCGGCACTGTGACGAATTTTGGATACTATCGGCAAGGTTGGGATGTGTCTTTCTCTGTCCTCTCTTTCTGTGTCTCTGGCTCTCTCTTTTTCTCTTCTCCTCCTCCTCTGCTCTTTTCTTATCGTTCTCTCCTTCCTAAGCTCAGTGTGGTGGTTTATCTCTGTGTGTTTTGTATAATTTTGTCATTCCCTTTCTCTCTTTTCTCTTATTGTCTTGTCTCTTCATCTCTTCTCTGTTCTTCCTGCGTATGAGCCAAAGTCGAAATTTATGTCATCTTAATCTGGAATATTTTCTACTTTCAGCCTGACTTCATGAAAACGTGCTGAAGAAGGCGGTCTGCAACAGGAACAAACTGATCCCATGAAGAAGGTAAGACTCAGCAATTTATATTTACTTTCGAGCTTTTCATACCTGATTTATAGATTTCTTTTACCTGCAAACAATGAGCTGATCACGTAAGAAGAGAAGGTAAGGGTTTGCATTCTTTGTTGACTCGTATTCTATTGATACCTGATTTTTTATCCGCCTGTAAAATTTCATCCAGACATGTAAGCCTTGTCAAGATTACCCTGTTGTAAAAGAAGGTAAGGAATTGCGATGTGTGATGATCCATATTCTTTTCATACCTGATTTCTGGCTTTCCCATAAAATTTTCCTCAGCAGTTTTAGTCCTGTGAAAATATATGTTTTGGAGTCTTATGGCAAACGTGTTAGATGAGTGTCCAGTGAGTGGAAAAGCGTATTTGCGAACATCACTACTTCAGGCTCTTTTAAATCGAGTAAAATCCTTTGACGATTGGAAGAAGAAAACGGAGAATTTATTAAGTCATTCACTAAGGTGGAAAAAAAATATCACCTTAAAGATGAATTATTAGTTGCTTAGAATTACGAGACACACCGAAACACACGGAGACGCATCGCTCAGGTGTAAATTTCACCAAAGTTATGGGCAGCGATACTATTTACGGTGTGTGTGTGTGTGTGTGTGTGTGTGTGTGTGTGTGTGTGTGTGTGTGTGGCTTGATATGGTGGTTGGCTCTCCCGTCCTTGACAATAGGGGTTACCCACCTCACCAGGATCATAAGGTCCATCTTGGTAGTGGGGGGTTGCAGTCGTAAAATTATATAACTCTCTCTCTCTCTCTCTCTCTCTCTCTCTCTCTCTCTCTCTCTCTCTCTCTCTCTCATAAAAAAAAAAAAACGAAACCAAAGGAAAACGCGACACAAATTAAAACATGTAGGCATATAGAAAACAGATTTGGTTTGGATCCGTATATGCTTAGAAATAATAATAATAATAATAATAATAATAATAATAGATACACATGCATAAAGACATGGACATACATACAGACAGAGAAATGTATAGGCTACTTTAAATACATATACAGTACAGCTCCGACCCTGGGAATTTAAGTCGATAATTAAGACTGATAAACGGAGACACCTAATCAGCGGTAGTGCCGTTGAAGAGATAGGCTAATGGATAGAGTGGCCGTAAATAAGCATAAGTGGTGACAAACTCCGCCCTTGAGGCATCCCGATTTTAAACACCTCTTGAAAAGTATATACCTGTTGGTGGGCTAGATTAATGGACAGAATATTGCTTTTAACACAGCGACAGCTAACCCCTCCCCCCCAAAATATATATATATATATATATATATATATATATATATATATATATATATATATATATATATATATATATATAAACGGTTAAGGTAACGGGCTGACGTGGTAAGTACATATGGTAGGTGGCAGAATATTCCCAAGAGTCATTCTTTGTAGACGTCCGTCAGTGAGATTAATATACATAGATAGGCAGACAGATAGATAGATCGATAGGTAAGTAGGTAGATAGATGGATAGATAGATAGGCGGATATACAGATGAATAGAAAGATAAATAGGCAGACATAGATAGAGGCAGACCTTCAAGTAGATGGAGAAAGAGATAGGCTTACAGACAGACAGATAGATAGATAGAGAGATAGGTATAAACACAACACTCAGGCTTACGTGACTCTTACATGAATAATATAATCTTGCATTAACTGAAGGGAAATACCGAGAGTTGTCCTGACCATGAGAGGTAACGGTAATCAACATTCTGAGACTGACATGACGCCCTTGTGTACATAGAGTCTCCTGTGTTTGGTGGAATAAAAGAGTTGTTAAGAGTTGTTCAGGTATATAGTCTTCATTAACCCGATGAACACTCTACTCCCTTTACTCTAACTGGCTTTAAATTGCCATCTCGAAATTTTCAGTGATGAGTTGAACGATAAACAGTAGAATTCTGTGTTAATCATCAAATGCTATGGAAAGGGTGTAGAGCCGTCGTATTGTCTTTTTCCTCCACTAACTTGTATATAGTAAGCTGCATGAAGACGAAAATCTAGACCAGGTTAAGGAAAATAAAGGTAAAACGGTGCTCTTCCAAACTCAAGGTGTTAGTCTGTTGCAAAAATAAACAGGAACACGTTATCGAATTAACAGATAAGCTAATGGACCAATCAGCAGTAAATTAAACATGAAAGTCAGCAGATATTCCCCTCGAGATATTCCACTTCACGCTACGCCAAGGTCAGGAAGGCGGCAGTGCATAGTGTTGGTGATAGCGGCGGTGGGGGAAGGGGAAGGGAAGGGAAAGGGGGGGATCGGCTATCAGGGTGGTGGTGTGCACGCATTTTCATTCGCTTATCTGTATCCGTAACACCTCTTCCTCTGCGACTTATTCTCCCAGTTACGCCTTCATTTAGTTATTTATTCCTTATTTTTTATTGTGAGGGCGCTTTCGAACCCAAACAGATTTAGTCTCTCTCAGAACCTCGACAATTACGGGGTTCTGAAGCTTAAATATAATCGGCAGTGCGACTCTATAAAGCTTACAGTTTTAGGATGGTAGGGATAAAGATTTAGCCACAACCTTTTCAATCCGATGACGTGTTGTTTTCTCGCTAGTTCCAGTTATATTTACAGTTCCCGTAATCAGAGAGGTAATGGAGGTTGCAACACACTCCTCCATTTCGAAGAGTCTCCCTTCATATGAATAAAGTGGTCTTCAAGTAACAAGAAGAAAACGGGAAATTACGCATCATCGGATTGAAAGGGAAAACCGCTGTACGACTTTGCTTTGTTAAGATGAAAAAAATGGAAGAAGTGATGACAAGAACACACACACACACACACACACACACACACACACACACACACACACACACACACACACACACACACACACACACACACACACACACACAGGATCAGAGGAATTTAGAAGCCATAAAATAAAACACGATAATGATATGGTGTAAGAGTCAGAATAAATCAGTAAGGAAAATGTGTGACGAAGGGTTCTGTGGCAGCGAGAATGCGGCTCGTGGTAGACGCTATAACACTGATAAGGCTGGTGATAGGATAAGGGATTGTATAAGTGTGCGTTGTGTAAGATTGTAAAAGAGAGAGAGAGAGAGAGAGAGAGAGAGAGAGAGAGAGAGAGAGAGAGAGAACTACCATACATCACCACACTCTTCCCAGTCATCATCACTCATTAGCATCATCAGCGACGTCACAGAATCAAAAATGATCACACACACACACACACACACACACACACACACACACACACACACACACACACACACACACACACACACACCATTTTTCGTCCCTTCGCTTTGGAGTCACTCAGTCGATGGAGAGGAAAACCGAGAGGAAAATTAGTAGAGCCTTGGATTTCTCTTTTTCCCCGCCTCCAAACGATTATATTCAGCTTTAGAGAAATAATTTGTAGTGAAATGGTTAACTGAAACTCATGTAGCCTTTCAGGTGAATAAAACCGTCTGGCGTTAGCTGGAATAATATGCTTCCACCCAGACCACCAGAGGGTTAATGGGGGGGCAGTATGAACACTCTCGGACACCTGTACTCTCTCTCTCTCTCTCTGAGCTAAGTATAATCGTCTGTCTTTGGCTGGAATAAAAAGCTAGAGTGTTCGCAGGGGTGAGAGGGTGAATGTCCTCCGCGAGCGATGCATTCCACACGCTTTCGTATTTTGGTTTACCGTGCGTCGACCTGGGAAATTTGGTGAGCGAGGAATACGGAGAAACGAACGCATGTGGTTTAGGATGATTGTAGACGCGGCTTTCCTGCTTAATCGGCTCATCTCTTCCATTTTCACTTCGCTCTAGGAAAATGGGAAGCGAGAGATTGCGAGAGTTAAATATATGGATGTTGTATCGGTAATTATTTTCATGTGTTTATATTTTACTGCATCTTTTTGACCGGTGACAGCGATTTTCTCATTCTAGCAATTTTTTTTTCATTCTTTTTTTCATCTCATCTCTCTGGGAAAGCGAAAAGCGAGTAACTCCCAGAAACAGCGAGACAATACGAGAACCGAATATACGTATGTTTTATGAGTTTTATTTACATTTTTATCCACTAGACCTACACCACATCGATTTCCCCAATTTTTTTTTCTAGTTTTCCTTCCTCGTTATTTCCCTCTCTCAGTGTCACTCTGCTCAGGGAAAGTGGAGAGCGAAAAACTGCGAGAACTTACGAGATGAGTGTGAGGGGAGAGAGGCCATGAAAATATTGGGGTAAGATGGGTATCAGAGGGGCCAGTAGCTCGGCGGGGTGTGGCCTGGTTTGGGAGGGGTGAGAGGGGTGAAGAGAGGTGTTTGGGGGGGGGGGTAAGTGGGGGGAAGAGAGGTGTCTGGAAGGGGTGAGAGGGGTGAAGAGAGGTGTTTGGGAGGAGTAAGTGGGGGGAAGAGAGGTGTCTGGAAGGGGTGAGAGGGGTGAAGAGAGGTGTTGGGGAGGGGTAAGTGGGGGGAAGAGAGGTGTCTGGAAGGGGTGAGAGGAGTGAATAGAGGTGTTTGGGAGGGGTAAGTTGGGGAAAGAGAGGTGTCTGGAAGGGGTGAGAGGGGAGAGGAGGGATGTCTGATAGGTGTGAGTGCGGTGAGAGGGGTGAAGAGATGTGTATTAGGGAGGGGTGAGTGTGATGAGGAGAGGCGTTTGGGAGGGATGGGTGTGGGTGCTGGGGGAGGGAGAGAGGGAGGGAGGGAGGGGGGAGAGATGGA
>NC_136971.1:6987500-6992500 GCF_032717465.1 Coenobita brevimanus | reverse complement strand
CAAACAAAACCTCGAAGGACACTACATCTGAGATTATTTTCTTTCCAGTGTAGTTTTTTATGCTCTTTTTGAGCTGTTTGACCTACTTACACTGTCTACTTACCGTCTTACCTACCTACCTACCCACTCTGCTTAGATAAACTGGTGGAATTTTGCTCGCTTACGTACCTGCCTGCCTGCTTACCTACCTATCTACCTACCTACCTACCTTCCTGCTACTTACCCATCCATATACTCCTGTCCTATTTGTCTCTCATATACCCACCCCGTATCTACCTACCAACCAACCAACTTACCTACCTGTATATTTATCCCTCCACCTACCTGTCTGAGTCCATCTACTCACCTACCCATTCACCCACAAAACCTCCAACCTACTGACCTGCCTATCTTCACCTTCCGCCCGCTTAACCCATTTTCTTGACTTCCTCTCCACATCACCACATATTTTGGTCGTTTCAAATGTCTCACTACAACATCATTACCTACTTACCTACCTGCCTACAGTACATACTTACCTACCTGCATACATACATACATCATCATCATCACATCACTGTCATAAACCCTTGTAGCCACCACTGCGTCCATTCATCCATTACATCATCATCATCATCATCGTCACATCCCTCCAGCCATTCTCTCCACACGGTCTAACCACATTAAAATAATTCTCTGTTCCACCCGGGCCTTGGCTTACCACTGCATTTTCTCCGTCCTGCCAACCACTCACACTTTGTTCCACATGGCCGAACCCTCCCCCTTCCCGCTCCACAAATTCATGTTATTAATATTTTCTTCCACCTGGTTCACGGTCTATTTTCTTCTTCTCCAACCAGGCACCTGAATTTCATCAACCAACTTTACTCGCTGCATTCAGGTGATTTGACCCAACTCGGAAAGATCGCTCATTCGAAGGTTACTGTCGCTAATATTAACCCCACGTTCGAAAAATTATCCTAGTTGAATAGAATCGTCCGGAAATAGCAAGAAAAAAATTGTAATGTTATCAGGCTGAGTGGGAAGAGAGTTTCTTTAAATGTTTCTCACACACTTTCCCACGCTGGACTTAATTTTCCCACGCTCGTGTGTATAGTCTCACGCTCAGGCAGATTCCCACGTTGACTCGTTGAAGGGACCTATTTAGTTTATTGGAGTTTAATGATGTTTAGCACAAATTCTGTATTGCTTTGTGTGGGAAGAGTGTGTGTAGGTCAGTAGTATGACATGGAAGAGAGAGAGAGAGAGAACTAAAAACTCATATCAGTCTGGTTACGTATGTCTGACACCATACCCCCCTTCCCATATCTACACACACACACACACACACCTGTCCCTGCCACCCTCTCCATCATAAAACACCTTCACACCTCCATAATATATCGTCCATAAGTCCCACCTAAACCTTTGAGCTCAGCCTTGCACCAGACCTTATGACTCTGCACTTCTTCATGACTTGCCATCTTTTGCGGCCGTAAAACTCACTCCACCATTTTTAAACCCATGTAGAGCGATGACGTACTTGAGAATTATATTGCTGCTTACGAAAGAGGATATTATTTGGAGAAGTATCAAACTGGAGAGATACATACAACATTCATTATCTCTTTTAGCTTTAGAGGGACATTGTTAAAGTGAATATAATCGCATGGTAATAGCAGGAACGGAATAAAATGACGTCCTCAGCCTGAAAGTTACCCATTGGCCACGAGAGGGCTCCACAAAGACGCCTGCGTTGTAACAGGTAACCTTCACACTTCTGGAGTTTTGACAGGAGGGAGAAAAACTGATTTGCGTCAACCTGAGTATTAAAAGAAAAAAAAAAAATCCACGAGGAGAGGTCATCATATTGGAGCTAAGAATTTAAATAGAAAGGTCATCATTATCCTCCTCCTCATCATCAGTATTTTTACCACCATTATCATCTTTATCATCATCAGTCATCATAAACGTATTTCTCACTGATAAACAGGAAGAAAACAGCGGGAGAATGCAGTCATCATGGTTTATAACAGGTGTAAAACCCCATGTATTTAGGTGTTTATCTTCATTATCATCATCATCATCATTGTCTATGGCATTACTCAGAGTTGAATAGAGTGGGTGGAATGAGTAGTGAGTGTAATTGTTAGTCATTGAAGTTAGGTCCTCTTGTGGTAATTCTCTTAATGATACGTCTCTCTCTCTCTCTCTCTCTCTCTCTCTCTCCATTTATCCTAGAAATAGAGAATGATGACGATGATGTAGAATCCATAAGCAGATTAAAGGAAAACACAGTATCGTTAGAATAGGTGATGATGCTGTTGCTGTGCTAATGATCATGATGATGGTGGTGGGGGTGGTGGTGGTAGTGATGATGATGGTGGTGATAATAATAATTAGAAACCGTTAACAGGAAAAAAAAACACGAAATGAAAAAAACTGCCTTCAGGGGACCAAACAAAGCGAACTATACATCCACACACACATCATTTCAGTCGCCCACATATTCCCAGAACACACACACACACACACACACACACACTGGGGATATATTATACAATCTTTTCACACACACACACACACACACACACACTGGGGATATATTTTATAATCTTTTCACATCATCTTGATCTCTTTCATGTATTTAGGTCACACAATATTTTTCTTCCTTCTTCCTCTCACTTCCGTTGGGCCATTCTCGTTTTTACTTGAGATGAAGGTGAAAGTGGGAGTAGCTAGGTGGTTGGTTGCTAGGAAACGGGGTGGGTGGGTGGGGGCGTGGGACTTACCTTGTAGTATGCAGTTGTGGTGGTACTTGAATGGGGTTGGATCTCTCTCTCTCTCTCTCTCTCTCTCTCATAGTAGCAGAGGATAGTGGATATGAGAGAGAGAGAGAGAGAGAGAGTTAAAGAAAGTCTCCCAAAACGACCAGCCTTCCTTACCTGTGAGTCGTCGTTTTTCTTGTCCTCGTCCAAGACTTCCTCGTCATAGTCGTCCTCGTAGTCAAAGTAGTCATGGCTGGCAAGGGTGAACTCAAGCAGCTCCTCCATGTGCCCCTCCATCTCCACCATCCGCCCTTCCATCTCTGTCATCCTGCCTTCCATCATGGTGGCACGGTCCATCTGCCGCACTGCCATCCCTGCCAACACGCCTGCCATCACCAGTGCCACCACGCCCACGCCCGCGGACGCCCACACCACCCACGAGCGCTTTGTGGACTGGGTGTTGGGTGGGTGGATGACTGAGTACATGGGTGTCTTTTCCATCTCTGTTCAAGTTTTTCGTGTTTTTCGGGTGTTTTTCCCTCGTACCTGGTTTGAAAGAGAAGTGTTTCAAAGTTTTTTTCGATGTTTTATTTTTCGAGCGTGATTTTTTTTTTTTTTTTTTTCAGAGTGAGGGTTGGAAAGGAAAATTGGTTTATCGCGTTTTTTTTTTTTTTTTTAGGGGAGGGGAACGATTTTTTTTTCTTAAAGTCTGTGGGTTTGTATTTTACCGAGTGCTGGATTTTTTTTTTTTTTTTTTCAATAATATGTGTTCCAAATTTATAAGGTTAAGGTCGAAAGGGATATTCTCTCGAGATTCTGGCTTTTGTCGAGATTCTTTTGAAGACTAAAGTTTAAGGAGTTTTTTTTTTTCAAGTATTTTGGGGTTAAAAGGACTTCAAGATATGTGGGTTTAAGGAGGTGGAGTTGTGTGTTTTTTCTCACATAAAAGGTATGTGTGTGTGCTTACCTTAAATCAATTGTGTTTGCAGGTATTTAATTAGGAGAGACAGGTAAGTGTATGTTGATAATCAGCCACGTATTTTAACCTTTTGAGTCAGTTCAGTGTTGTGAGCTCAGATTAGGCAAGTAATTAAGCCAGGTATGAGAATAGCCACGTATGTGTAATTAACCAATAAAATATGAAGTGTAGGTACCGTGTGTGTCAAATCGGAATAAATCGATTAAAAAATATCTAACGTAACTAACTGGGAAATAAAAAATAAAAACAGGTATCAATGTATGTGTGAAAATCGAACGTGTTCGCGCGATAGGTGAGCCACGTGCGAGAGCGAGAGAGAGAGCAGCTTGCGAGGTATACCACGTGCGAGGGAGGACTGAGACACACTGCGACCACCTCCCTCCGCTGACTGACGCGCACTGCTCGGTGTCGCCCTTGCTGCCCCTTTATATCCAGGAGCAGGCAGTCAGGCACACGTTTCCTTCTCCCTCCAGTTCCTCTTTTCTTCCCTTTGGTTCCTCCCTCCGTTTGTCTCTTTCTTTCCCTATCTTCCTGTTGGTTCCTTCACCCTTTTTAATTCCAATCACCTCCCTTTTTCTTTCTTTGGTTCCTCGTCTCCTTCATCCCTTGGGTACCCCCGTCCCCTCCCTCTCAGTGGTTCTTCCCCTCTTCCCTCCCTTTGGCTCCTTCCTTCCCCCCTCCCTTTGGCACCTCCCTCCCCTCCCTTCCCGTAGTTCTTTCTCTCCTCCTTCCTCTTGTCTCCCCTTGTTTTCTCCCCTCTTCCCTTCTGTCAGTACTCCCCACTCGTCCTTCCATTTGGTATTTCCCCTCTCCCTTTATTCCGTCCCTTTTTTTTCTCCCCTTCCCTCCATTTATTTTCTCCCCTCTTTCTCCCCTTATTTCCTGTCCCTGTATTTTTTCCCCTTCCTATCATTCCGTTCCCTCCCTTCGTTTCGTTACATCCCCTTTCCTCCATGTGGTTCTCTCTCTCTTTCTCTCTCTCTCTCTCGTCAGCTCAGCAGTCCCTTCTTTTCGTACATGCATTCCTTCTGGCGCCTCCCCTCCCCTCCCTATGTCCCTCCCCTCCCTTCCCCCTCCCCATTCCCCTCCCCACTTCGCCCTCCTTATCATTTGTGCCTTGTTCTTCCTCCTCTTCTCCCCTCCCTTCCTCTCCTCTCCCGTTCCTCCTCCCCTTCTCTCCTCCCCTGTCCTAGCCTCCTCCCCTTCCCTCTTCCTCTCGCTATTCACTTCTGACATTCCTCGCCCTTCCTTTCTCCCCCTGCCCTCCCCCTCCC
>NC_136971.1:6945000-6982500 GCF_032717465.1 Coenobita brevimanus | reverse complement strand
ACCCAGAGACAGTTGGTTCATGGTGCTCGCTATATAGACACAGGAAGGGAGAATGGTGTGGGGGAGGTAGTGGTCTAGTGGTACAGCTTTAGACTTCTGACCGACAGGGCGGGAGATCGATTCCAGGCTGTGTCAGGGAACAGGTTAAGGATTTTATTCCGTAAGACCCAACGACACGCCATTAAAAAAAAAAAAAGTGAGAATTATATGTAGGTTAATTTGGGCCTCCGGTTGTATATTGAAACTTTCTCCATTAAGGAAAGCTCGCGTCACTGTTACACCAGGCTTTCCAAAGAGAAGATAAAAACATCCCCTTTCATCCTATCACGCCAGTCTTCAGAACGATAACTCTGTCCTAGCATATATATTCATTACGGTTCTTGCGCATAGGCCTCAGGGAACGGGCTGCGTAGTTTATGTCGAAGAACGTCGGGAAAAAGAAACTGTACCGTATTATGATCTGTTTTACCGCTCCTCTACGTTCTGAAAGGAAACGTTCACAAAAGTTGTTTATAAATCTTAGTTTTTCTTGTTTATCAACTTCTTTACACCACACACACACACACACACACACACACACACACACACACACACACACACACACACACACACACACACACACACACACACACACACACACACACACACACACACACACACACACACACACACACACACACACACACACACACACACACACACACACACACACACACACAGAGGGAAAGAGGTAGAGAGAGAAACTGAGAGGGGGGGGGACCGTATTCTCTCACTATGTTTATCTATCTATCTAAATACCTCAGTGTACAGACGTAAGCCATGGACCAACAATATCTCTCATCTTTCACTGTCTTCCCCATCGATTCAATGCAAACTCACCCTTTCTCTCATCCTCTTTTGTTCCTTATTTAACCTTTGACTGAACTGGCTATTATCTGACTGAATTTTTATGCTGGATGGAGAATTCCGATTACATTGAGTACATTTTCAGTTATCTCTCTTATTTCATTCTTATCAGTTGGCTAATCCATGTCGCAACTCCGTAATTGAATACACAGATAATATAAACACAGACACGTTTATCATAGCACTGGCTGCTGACCGAGAAGGAATTTTGATAGAGGTTAAAGGTCAGACTCAAAGGTTAGCAATGAGAGGCGGAATAGAGAAAAAACAGACAGTATAAATCACACCAAAGCACTTGTGGGTCAACTCAAAAAGATTCTTATAAAGGGCGATGATGAAGGGAGGTGATAAAGTCAAGCCTCAAAGGTCAAGGGACATGTATATAAAGCATCTTAACACATTCACAGGGTAAGTCTCCATAACAGTGCGCCATTATCACACAGTTTTCTTCATCGTATTTTACAACTTCAGTCTTTATTGTGATTGGATTATAAAGCGTTTGGTAGCAGTGTAAGTAAAGACAGGCGTATGGATAAGCAGTCTTCTACGCAGGTTAATCTTAGGAGAGTCAGTAAATGCGATGTCAGGGCTAAAAGGTCAGGTCATTAAGCCATTGTAACTTTGGGAATGAAACAGGAACGGGGGACACGAAAATGTTGAAAAATATGGTGTTGATTAAGAGGAAGGAGGGAGCGAGAGTTACCTGTAAGTCCCTTCAGTACGAGATGCAAAGGAATGTACTGGAAAGTTCAGTGACTATTTATTTATTTATTTATTTATTTTGTTGTGGTCGTTACGAGGCTGTTTGTTGTTTTATGAGTACAGGATAAGGAAAATAAAGCCAGCCTATCAGTCCCTCCAGCCGAAGGAAAAAGTAAAGACTATCATGCAACGTATAAAACATGTGAAAATTTTATAGGGAGGGAAGAAGTGAAAACCATAGTCTGTACAATAACTGAATCTGTAGACGAAATTGAACAAAACGATGCATCTTTGTTACTGTATCCTCCGTAATCTTAGTGAAAAAAAAAAAAAAATGCTACAGCCGTGAACGTGTTTTACTTGGGTCAGGAAGCAAAGCGTAGTTAATAAATCGATTGTTGTTACTGTTATTGTTGTTGTTATTATTATTATTATTATTATTATTATTATTATTATTATTATTATGCAGTATTTTCTTTTTCCAGTTAACTCTCTCTCTCTCTCTCTCTCTCTCTCTCACGCATTCCTCTTAAATTTTTCTCTGTGTTTCATTTCCTGTGTTTATCCACGTCTGTCTGTGTTTCAAGGTTCGTTAGCAGAGAGAGATGGAGGAAGATAAACAGGGAGGGAAGGAGGGAGGGAGTGGAAGAGGGAGGACGAAAACAGGAAGGGGAGAGAGAGAGAGAGAGAGAGAGAGAGAGAGAGAAATTAAAAGTTATCATCAGTACCATTTTTTACTGTAGACAAACACAAGAAGTAAACTATATTGCACACAAAACTGCAAATTGACACGTGATCAACAATATAAAATCCAAGAAATAGGTCTGTATATCTGTGTAACTCGTCCAATCTCCTTTTTTTTTTTTTGTTTTTAATTGAGGTGCGTAAGAGTCCGAGGCTAGGCATCCCAGTTCAGACATTAAAATTGGGTGCATTCAGTATTAAATCCTTCAACCCGAGGACATATTTTTTTTTTTTATAGCTAACGTCAAAGTGTTTATTATACATAGGATGCTTCCCCAAGAAGTGCAGGGATAGTAGTAGTAGTAGTAGTAGTAGTGCCAGGTAGTTGCAACCTCAGGGTCATATGAACGTCAGCCAAGTGGATTGCAGACGACTCTTGTAGGTCACTATCTTCCTTTCGGGGGAGAGGAAGAGAGTTATGGTACTGCTGTATTACCGGGCAGTGGAGCCACCTGCCCATATCGGTGCCACCACTTGAAAGCGCAGCTGTGTGGTACCAGAACAGAAGTAGTGAGGACTTCATCCTACTGAAAGAGAGAAAAAGGTTTTATATATATATATATATATATATATATATATATATATATATATATATATATATATATGTGTGTGTGTGTGTGTGTGTGTGTGTGTGTGTGTGTATGTGTGTATTCCCTTGTGTGTACATATGTATGTGTATGTCATTGTCTATGTGTACAGTTGTGTCCGTGTAAACTTATTATGCTAGCGCGGCAGGTGGGTGAAACTGAGAAGCATGAAAACACAAGAAGTATTCACTGGGAATAAGTGTTTACACGTGTACGTTGCCCGCATAGTTGTGTGTGTGTGTGTGTGTGTGTACACCTGTCCGTGAGTGTATATGTATGCGTAATTGTACGAGTATGTGCATAATTATATCTGTCGCATGTATGTGTTAGGCAGATTTTTACAGTGTTTGTTTACAGAATTGAGTCATGTTCTTTAAATCTTTTCTCCCGTTGCTACGTTATCATTCATTCCATATAATTTTAGAATACTGTTGACAAAACTTCCTGTGTGTGTGTGTGTGTGTGTGTGTGTGTGTGTGTGTATGTGTGTGTGTGTGTGTGTCACTGTATACCCTTGAGGAAATTCTCGGCGTTCCATCACTCAAACTATGACGTAGAGAGAGAGTGAGCGAGAAGGATAAGGTAGGAGTTGATTGAGAGAGAGAGAGAGAGAGAGAGAGAGAGAGAGAGAGAGAGAGAGAGAGAGTCCCTGTATATCCTCCCTGTTCACAAACTCTCCTAGTCACAACTCTAGTATCAGTGTGAAGGATGAATCGGAGAGGTATATGAAGGAGGGAGGCTTGGAGTGGCGGGAGGGGGTGGAGATGTCTGGTGATGAGGGAGGTATTTATAAAGGATCTCTTTTGTAATTTATTCTTGCATTCCCAGACGATTTTATTCAGCTTGAGAGAACCCCCGGCAGCCAAAGGGGTTGATGTAAGCTGTAACTAACCCCACCCGTAAGCCGAGAAACTACTACTACTACTAATAATAATAATAAAATCGTCGGGAGATGGTAAGAACATGTAATTTAACGTCCTTGGGCTGAAGGGGTTAGTTTTTTTTTTTAACGATTAGCAAGCCTCCATAACAGCGAATTATTATGATTATATTGTTTCGTATATGTCACTTAAATATTCCTTTTGCTTGGTTGTGAAGGGTTTTGTAGCTCTGTGAATTAAAACAGAAACTGACAATCCTCCGCCTAACATTAAGCTCAAGAAAGTATACTTGTGAGGTGTTAAGACAAAATATAAACAAACAGTCCTTTACGCAACTTTAAGCTCAAGAAAGTGTATTTGTGAAGTGTTTGTCAGCGGTAAGAGTTAAGATAAAACGTTAACAAACACGCCTTTACACAACTTTAAGCTCAAGAGAGTGTATTTGTGGAGTGTTTGTCCGCGGTAGAAGTTAAGATAAAATATAAACAAACAGTCCCTTACACAATTTAAGCCCAAGAAAGTGTGGTTGTGAACTGTTTGGTAGCTGTAAGTGTTAAGATAAAATATAAACAAACACGCCTTCGCACAACGTCAGCTGAAGGAGCTTATGAAGGCGACCCCAGATCAGGGAAGAGAAAGGGGCAGGGCGAGTGAGGAGAGACGGGGCGGGGGAAAGGGGTTGAAGGAAGGGAGAGGGGAAGAGGAGGGGAGGGAAGGGAGAGGGGAAGGAAAAGGGAAAGGGGAAGGAAGTGAGAGGGAAAGGATGGGAGAGGGGAAGGAAGAGGAGAAGGGTGAGTGGAAGGGGGAGGGGAAGAAAAAGGAAGGGGGAAGAAAGGAATGCTGGGGTGGAATTACAGTATATCAGCTGTTGATCATTGAGTTTATGATGCTTTCATTCATTTATTCGTTCGATCATTCATTCATTTTTGTTTCGGATGCACTTAAACTGTGTATGTTTTGTCATTATAAACTGGATCTTAAAGTTGATTGGTTGTGTGTGTGTGTGTGTGTGTGTGTGTGTGTGTGTGTGTGTGTGTGTGTGTGTGTGTGTGTGAATATCTGCATCGGTATGTCCTGTATCTGTTTGTACAAGTCGATCTTTTTAAAATATGTATGCATGTATGTATGTATATGTGTGTATCTGATTTCGTTATCAGTGTCGGCATTGTGTTTATTTGTGTGTGTGTGTGTGTGTGTGTGTGTGTGTGTGTGTGTAAACTTTCATATCGATGTCGGTGTGTTTGTTTTTTGACGGGTAGTTTTTTTATATTTATATATGTGTGTATTTCAGGTGAATGTGTGTGTGTGTGTGGGGGGGGGGAGAGAGAGAGAGAGAGAGAGAGAGAGAGAGAGAGAGGTAATTGAAAGGTGATTTGCAAAGGCTAGAGGTAGGGGGCGGGGAGGGAAGGGGGGCGGAGAGAGGGGAGGAGGAGGTTGTGAAAGGGAGAGGAGAGAGGAAGAAGGAACGGAGAAGGAAAGGAATGAAAAGGAAAGGAGACGAGAGGAAGGAGGAGGGAGAGGTGAAGGGGAGAGTGGGGGGGGGAAGGGACGAGGGAGAGGGGAGGGGTGAGAAGGGGGTGAGTAGGCATGAGTCAGGGGGCAGGGGTGAAGGGGCAAGCCTTATATGAGCACACAGGTATGAGAGAGAGAGAGAGAGAGGGAGCGCAAGAGAGAGAGAGAGAATTGTTCAAATATAGTGTACGTGTTCAGTAGAAAGGACAGAGTACTTAGAAAACGAGAGATTAATGTGTTCTGAGAAGGAGGGAAAGGGGTAGAGAGAGAGAGAGAGAGAGAGAGAGAGAGAGAGTTCGCTATGACAGCTGCAATATTACGCAGATTAAATACACAGAGAGTGATATTACTGTCTCAGATGGGGGGGGGGAGAAGCTGGATCTCTCTCTCTCTCTCTCTCTCTCTCTCTCTCTCTCTCTAATTAGAACTAGCTCCCCTGATAAGATGCAAACCATAACTATGCATAGAATAATAGTCTAGTGGCGATGTTAACATGAATAAACATTAGCATAAGCCTACTTGATTAGCCAGTGCAACAACAAGACCATCGACAACAACAGTAACAAGCCCTTTCACTACGATTTTTTTTCCTCATCGGTCGGTAGGAAAAGTAAAAAAAAAAAGTCAGCGCTTATATTTTGTGTAGATTATTTTTATTATTATTATTATTATTATTATTATTATTATTATTGTTGTTGTTTATTGTTGTTGTTATTAGGCCAAGTTAAGGTGAAAGGAGTATACTTGAATCTACAGTAGACCAAGTTAAGGTGAAAGGAGTATTCTTGGGATCTTAAGTGAATGTCATCATGTGGGATTAAACTGAGTCGAGTCCACTGGCGGTACAGCAGGAATTAAGTACAAGGTGGTCCATATATAGCGCCCCTCGTCCAGTCCCCATGGCGATTTCTTGTGTGTTGCGGGGACGGCTCGTTTAGCTTTATCACTGCATACCGTATATCATTTTGTTTTATTTCCTGCTCCCAGTGCCACACCCACGCCCACATCAGCAGACTGAGCCGTTTCGCAGCACTTAAGATTCCGCTAGGTGCGTTTCTAGTGGCGATGCTTCGGTCTCATTCGCTACATTTTTTTTTTTTTTTTACCTGGTGACGATCGCTTAGTTGATGGGCAAGTGTAGCCTGTGTGGGGGATCGATGTGATTAGTAACCAAGGAGACGTATTTCCATGCCAATATTAAGGCTTATTTAATTACAAGCAACCACGATTTAGTATTACATCGTGACCCAGTGTAGTCAGGTGAAAACAGGGCCAATTATTCCCGAGGCCTGACCTAAAATGAGTTAAATTACTTGGCGGTATTAAGAACAATTGATGTTAGAAGCACAAATATACTAATCATCATCATCATCATCATCATCATCATTCCAGTCCAGTCCCCGTTATTATGAGACAGGCCGGATACAGAAGCACAGTATGTTAACACGGTAGGAAAATTATCATGAAAGTGACTAGCGAAAGTGAGCCTCATCTTCAGTAAGTCATCGTTTTTTCTTTCTTTTACTGGACATGTGATTTGATTTCTTACTGTCATTTTCTGTTTCATAAATCCTTCCTCCATCGCCATACTCTGCATAAACAACGTACAGATGGATATTAATCACCCATAGCCGGAAATAAATCACTTAGGAAGAGGTGTTAGGGAGCTTCCTTACCTGCCGTGAATACGAGCCTAAGAGTGTTTTGAAAATGGTGACGTGTTTATTTTTTCTCGTGTGTGTGTGTGTGTGTGTGTGTGTGTGTGTGTGTGTGTGTGTGTGTGTGTGTGTGTGTTTTTTTCTTCCTCGTGTGTGTGTGTGTGTGTTTTTACGATTATTCAAGCTGTTTTATGCAACTTAGGAGAGACTGTTAGCACTAGAGATGTTAGTTATAGCGTCTATATATTCCCAGAGATGACTAAAATCGGTCTGTGGTGATAAGAATGATGATAGAATAAGATAAGCGCCATCGTAAGGAACAGGTTAATCCCTTCAGCCTCAGGACGTATTTCCTTCCTTATTTTGTTTTCTCTCGTGTTTTTATTTTTTATTTTATTTTTTTCCTCGTCTTTTTTCCTTTCATTTTTCCTGGATAATCCCTTCAGTCTGAGGATGTATTTTTTTCTCATTTTGTTTACTTTTTATTCTTTCTTTTTCATTTTTTTTCTCTTCTCGTCTTTTCCTTTTTTTTTCTTCAGCCTAGAAGAGCCTGTTGGGTCGTAAAGGGGTTAACAAATTCTATATCTGACCCTTCGTATTTTCAAAGGCCTTCCCGAAACCAGTTAACATCGCTGAGGACCTAGAGTGGTTACGTTCTCGAGAAAGTTCATGACTTCTTAAAAATTTGCCTCGTATGTGAATGCACGTATTTTCTCGTATTTGTAACTCTTATAGAAAAAAAAATCGTATACTAAACAGGGTAGAGAGTACGTTGGAACCGAATTCGCCTCGTACCATAACCGTTTTCCAGTCCTAGTGAAGTATGTGCCCTTGTTTGGAGAGTTGTTTTGGTGTTTCTTGAGTCTGCGTCCTTGTTTT
This sequence comes from Coenobita brevimanus, assembly GCF_032717465.1. Classification (NCBI taxonomy): domain Eukaryota; kingdom Metazoa; phylum Arthropoda; class Malacostraca; order Decapoda; family Coenobitidae; genus Coenobita; species Coenobita brevimanus. The sequence goes on along the minus strand of NC_136971.1, from coordinate 6,974,631 downwards.
GGTGGTTCTGCGCCCGTGTTTTTACAATTTTTAGGTTATAGCATCACTTTCAATGTCAGTAGCGAAGATTTGAGGGAGCAGTCGTGAAATACCAGGGCATTGAGTCCAAAATCAAAATTTTGAGCAACGAGAAAAACAGTAAGAAAAAAAAATTAACCAGGCCCAGGTACAGTACAAGCAGATTAATAGTAAAAATAATAACAACAACAACAATAATGATAATAATAATAATAATAATAATAATAATAATAGGCTGTCCAGAAATAAAGGTTTGAGTATAGAGAGAAGCATTAAGAAGAAACGGAAGAAAATACTAACATTTTCCTTTGGGGGGGCAGACGAACCAGAAGAGATATCGAGGCAGAACAGCATGATGTTATAACGGAAGGGTTAACGGGAGAAGGAGGGGGGTGGTAACATGACTTGGCTGATGGAGGAATAGAGAGAGAGAGAGAGAGAGAGAGAGAGAGAGATTGACCTTCGCGACCTCGCTCAGTTTCCCTGCCAGCATTCCCGATTCCTTATATGGCTCTCTCTCTCTCTCTCTCTCTCTCTCTCTCTCTCTCTCTCTCTCTCTCTCTCTCTCTCTCTCTCTCTCGCCGTATACGTCAAGATGGGCTTACTTTCCGTCATGGGATATTTGGCACTTTGAGTTAGGGAGGAGTGAGATGGAGAGCGAGCAAGATGCGTTGTGGGAAGGGCAGGGCAGGGTAGGTTTGGGAGGGGCCGGGAAAGGAGAAGAAAGGACAGGCAGGTGAGGGTAGGGCAGAATCGGGGATGTTCAGGGCAGGGCAGAGCAGAACCGGGGATGTTCAGGGCAGGGCAGAGCAGAACCGGGGATGTGCAGGGCAGGGCAAGGCAGGACCGGGGATGCTCAGGATAGGATGGGGCAGGACCGGGGATGCAAAAGGCAGGGCAGGGCAGGGCAGAGGCGGGGATGCTCAGGGCAGGGCAGAGCCGGTGATGTGCAGGTCAGTGCAGGGCAGAGGCGGGGATGGACAGGGCAGAGCAGGGAAGGGCTGGGCTGTGGATGGGCAGGTTAGTGCGGGACAGAGCTGGGGATGGGCAGGGCAGGGCATTTCAGGGCTGGGCTGTGGATGGGCAGGGTAGGGCAGGGGAGGTGACAGATATGACGACAGATAACCCGATTCTTGTGGGTTTATGAGGACACACTGCGTCACTGCCAGCCCAGGTCACAGCTGAGGTAGGCCACACTGCGTTACTCCACCAGGCGTCATATCTAAACAACACACCGTTACATCCAAGTCAAAGTTCGTCACACCTGTCAGTGCGTTACACATAGGTCACAGTTCGTCACACATAAGTAAGCATCCGGATACATTCAGATCGCATCCCGTCACTTGAGTCACAGTGCATCAAACCGAAGTAAAACTGTGCGGCATCCAAGTCATGACCAAATGTAGATTATTTAAATCACGTTATATCCTCGCATCTCTAGACAAAATGAAAGTCAGAAGTTTGGGGATAGCATTTCTTTTCGTGCTCCCAGTTTCAGTATTAGGTGCTGCGGCTGACACAAGAGTGCTTTACATTAGGGTCAGGTCATGGGTCACAGGAAGACTGCCAAGGTGTTGCTTAAGTAGGACAGGACATTTTAGGCACATCTTGGCAGGAGATTTAAAGCATTATTATTATTATTAATTATTTTAATATCACTGTCCTTGGGCCATATTCCCGTCAGGCCTGGAGGTTCACTGGCCTAACGCTACCAACTTGTATTATGCAAATAGCCATGTACTAAAAAGATTTAAGGAGTATATAATTAAGATATAAGGCGCGCTTCAAGGCATCCCAAAACGATCTTTATTATGGCTGTCTTTGATTTTCGTTTGGATGGGTGATTTTTTACGCCTCCCAGCTTTCGGTTCATTATTTTGCATATAGATAAAAAAAAAAAGTATATTAAAATGTAAATAAGAAAGAGGTGTCAGGGAGCCAACAAAGCCCACGAGAGCATTGCCTGTTGTGACCTTCCCGCCTCGAGATGGTCCTTACCCCTGGCAGCCATATTTGTGCCTGGCGTCAGCTGATATCTGCCTCAGCTTGACACCGTGACCTCTGCTCAGGTTCACAGATTAACTTATTTACCTCTCCTAACTAAGATACGCTTTTGTGGGAGGAACAGGAGACATGAGAAGACTTTTGCATTCTCCGTTCCATGTTGTTCTTAGGAAATCAGATCTTAGTTACAACCGGGAATTAAGCGTAAGTTTGTTTGCACGACCCCGTGATGTGGCCCGCTGCGACATACCTCCATCTTGACCTGCCCTACTCCCACCTCTTTCTCACGTGTGACTCAACTTCCCTGGCCCTTTTCGTGACGTTGCGTGTGTGTGTGTGTGTGTGTGTGTGTGTGTGTGTGTGTGTGTGTGTGTGTGTGTGTGTGTGTGTGTGTGTGTGTGTGTGTGGCGCCATATGTCGCTACGTGGGAGGGGAATGCCAGGAAACGGACTGCGTAATCTGTGCCCTGAGTCAGATAAACAAAATAAATCCGGTCTCTTTCATCTGTGCCCCTTTGACCCGCTACAGCTTTGACCTTCTTCAGAGGAACCGTGTCAAGGCGGGTCGTAACTCTATCCCCGTGAACTCGATAACATCTTTATTCCGGCTGTTACTTGGCGATTTTATTTTTCTTCGAGAGAGTACTTTCTATAGTGAAGGGGTTAATGCACAATGTTTTTAGCCTCTTTCAGTGTTAGATGGGCCATTACAAAGATAAATAAAATAGTATGTCGGCAGTAAGAATTCAGTTTTAAAAATATCGTCACTCCAAACTGCGATGGTCTTTTGTTCTTGTTATTATCCCGTTTTATTCTTGGTTTGTCCATATAATACTTTTAGTAATGTCTCTCCCAGGCTGAATAAAGTCACAGGTAGTAGTAAGAATAAAGGAAAAACAAAGACGGTACCCAAAACAAATCAATTAACGCCATCAACCCTAGTACTTCATATTTTAATTCTTTCAGCTGCCTGATGATTTGTACCCGTGTAGTGAAGAGGTCAAGAAAGTCTATATCCCCCCCCCCCAGTTCGGAAAGTCCCTCGAGCTAAATAAAGTAGTCTGGAGGTAGCAAGAGTAAAATCATAAGGACGGCATCGTAGTGAAGTGGTTAATCCCTGTCCAGAGTAAGACAAGCACGTAAATCAGCGCCACTTGACCCTTGACCTGGTACAGCCTTGACCTTCCCCCGAGAACCATGTCGCAGAGCATTGTTATATATATATTTTTTTTTTTCAGAGAGAGAGAGAGAGAGAGAGAGAGAGAGAGAGAGGACCCGTATTGTCGTTGTCATACATTTCGTAATAGCTCTTAGCGACTTATCTTGTACGTGACATAATTTTATTTTGTCATAGATGTAGTGTTAGCATCGACAAAATGTGCACACTTATCATAAACGAGAATGTTCACGTATCACCTGCAATAGGAAGAGGTTTTAGGAAGCAGAAACAGAAATATAACAGTAATAGGTGTTGGGAAGCAGAAACAGAAATATTGTAGTAAGAAAGAGATGTTACAAAAAGCTCACGGGAGTATGAACTATGGCCTCGTATTTTCGTTGGAAAAAAAAAAAAAAAAAAAAAAAAAAAAATAATAATAGCGCCTCTTACTCCGCAGTCAACCATGGGAGGTGCTGTCATGATCAGAAATTCGCTAGCACTTTCCTGCCGCCTGTAAGGATGCAGAGTGTTACGTGATTTTAATATACAGTATGTATAGAGGAAAATATCAAGTACACAAGAGGAAAGTGTAAGAAGGAAGTATGGTCGGGAAAGTGTGAGAAATACGGAAGGCAGGGCGTAAACGTAATGCTGACATGGAATTTTCGCCTAACTAATGCTCATGTTAGTACAGCCATCGGAGTAATTATGGCTACAAGCTTGATTTCTTCCAATACAATCAGCACTCGCAGGCAGGTTACTCACCCACACGTAAATACTGTAGGGTTCAAGTCACATCGGAGGCGCTCACACTGTTACAGATCGTATTACACATTTCATATCATTTTCCCAACAGTTTTCAAGTACCGAACTGATTAAGGATTGCTGTTAAACTTCCGATTAGTAGAAAGCATTAGTTGTGACATGGTAATCCTTAGACTGGGGTTTCCGTAACTCACATAATCTGAACAGGTGTAGTGTTTTATCAGAAATAACGCCAGATGATTGTATTCAGCTGACAATGAAGCATATCAGCCTAAAAAAATAAAGCACTGGGACCATTAACCCTTACATCATCGTCGAAACAGCATGAGTTTCTGTTGCAGCTGAAGCCAGACGATTTTATTTAGCTGAGAGTGAGACATTGGGACCTGGGAGAGTTAAGAAGAATCATGGCGTCATTTTATATAATTTGCTAGAGTCAGTATTTTCATTTATGTTATTGATGCAAACTCTGCCGATGTTCAGCTGATGTGAATATCATAGTAGAAATTAGGAGTGGTATTCAGAGTAAGTCGCTAAGAAAAATGTGCTTGGAAGTCTCCTGTGTCAACGAGAATACGGCTAAAAGTAGGAGAGGATCAAAGGATTTCGAAAACATGAATGGTGAGTAAATGAAAGTGGTGTGGACACTTGAGTGGGTGGTTGCTGTTTTATGTGTTTTACAGAGAGAGAGAGAGAGAGAGAGAGAGAGAGAGAGGTATACAGAAAGTTAGAGAAAGAAAGGGATGCATGGAGAGAGAGAGAGAGAGAGAGAGAGAGAGAGAGAGAGAGAGAGAGAGAGAGAGAGAGAGAGTTTTAGTAGTGATGAAGTCATGTCCTGTTGTCCACATCGTGCACACAAATACCAGGCGTCTGTCTCTTACCACACAGTTGTGCTGGCGTCCTTGTTGCGCTGGGGATTTCTGCAACACTGCTTATCAACACTATCATCATCATCATTATCATAATTATAATCATCATCGGAAGCGCCGTTATCATATAAATTTCACCACCACCACCACTCCTCCTCCTCCACCACCACCACCACCACCACCACCACCACCACCACCACCACCACGAAGCTGTATTTACTAACGACAGAACCGAAAATTTCTTCCAACTTTCTCCAGTCCTGCATATTGCTTGTTCGCGCCTAGCTTCATCTTATTCTCTGTTACCTCGTCCTCTCACTCCATCTCACATAGGACTAAAGAAGGCAGGTATCTATCCCTCATTTTCCAATAGATTTTATGCACTTCCTAAAGATGGTGTGATTAGGTTAAAAGCAAACTTCTTTTTTTTTCTTTTTCTTTTTTCAGCTGAGCAAAATTCCGGTCATTAGAAGATTCAGAATAAAACCCAATTTCTGCTCTGTACTCCAAAGTTTTTTTTTTTTTTTAATTCCAAAGTCAGCCAGCAGACGATTTTATTCAGGCAAATACAGTAGTTGACGATTTCATTCAAGCACACACCATGGAATGGAAGATTTTATTCAACACCAAACAGCGGACGATTTCCTTAATGCTAGCACCAGGGAGATAAAGTCAAGCCAGCACCAGTGAGCAGACGATTTTATTCAGACAAACGGCTGACGCTTTTATTAACGTCAAGGACAATCAGATGAATTTATTGAGGGATACACCAATTTTTTTTTTCCTTTTTTTCTTTTATTTTGCCGAGAGAATTTGTAGTAGTGAGAGGATCAGTAACATAGGCTGACTTACGGTTATTTAAGCGTCAGTGATTGGTGTTGATGTATCCTTCAAAACACACACACACACACACACACACACACACACACACACACACACACACACACACAGAGGGAGAGAGAGAGATAGGGAGAGAAAGAGAACCAGGAGGATATGGAAAGGAATACAAAGCTTAACGAAGAAGGGAGAGAGGGAACATGAATGAAAGGAAGAGAGGGAGGGAAGGGAGAGCATGGTGGAGGACAAAAAGGGAGGAAAGGAGGTAAGGGAGGGAGGGAGGGAGGACGAGGGGAGTTGCTTCAGTGTCAAGGTCAGGCTTCCTTCCTCCCTCCCTCCCTCCCTATCCCTTCTATTTTCCTTCCTCCCTCCCTCCCCCTCCCTTCTGTTTTCCTCCCTCCCTCCCTCTCCCTTCTATTTTCCTTCCTCCCTCCCTCCCTCTCCCTTCTATTTTCCTTCCTCCCTCCCTCCCTCTCCCTTCTATTTTCCTTCCTCCTTCCTATTTTCCTTTCTCTCCCTCCATTGTTTCCTTCCTTCCTCCCTCCCTCCCTCCCGTAATTTTTTTCCTCTCGCCCTTTGATTTTCCTTCCCTCCTCCTTACCTACCTCCATTCAGTTTTCCTTCCATCCTTCCTCCTTTCATTCTTTCTTCCCTCCCAGAATTTTCCTTTCACCTTTCTTTCCTCTCCTTTGTCCTCACATGCATCCATCTTTTTCGTCTTTTTTTTTTTTTTACTTCCTTTCTTCCTTCCTCTATAACTTTACCTTCCTCCCTTCCCCTCTTGTTTTTCTTCCTGTTTTCCAACCGCCTTTCTCTTCCGTCTTCCATTCTAATTCTTCCCCCCTCTTTCCCTCCTTTCACCTTTTCTTGTGACTTTTCTTTCTTCTTTCATCTTTTCTTCTCTTCCCCTTCATCCTTCTACTTCCTCTCTTAGTCTTCCTTTATTGCCTTCATTTTCGTTTCCCTCCTCCTTCGCTGATGTCTACTTTCCTTGCATCAACCACTCCCAATCCCTGATTCTCCACCTACCCTGCTTTCCTCCCCTCGCTTCCTATCTCTCCCCCTTCCCTTCATTTCTTTCTTCGTCCCTCCCTCCTTCCGTCTTCATTACCTTCTCACTCTCCCCATCCCTCCCTCCCTCACTAATCTCTCCGTCCTCACTTCTCAAACTCTCCTTCCCACCTCCTCCTGCTGCTCTCTCCCATCCTCCCTCACACACGTGTCTCCGTCCCTCTATCTCTCCCGTCCTCCAACTTTTTATTCCTCCCTCCTGCTCTCGCCCCTTTTTTCTCATTTGTATAATCTTATCATTAATTATTCATGTCTCTGCATTCATTTTCTAAAACTTGTTTTTTCTCCTTTTCCATACATACATATACTGTACAGTATATATATATATATATATATATATATATATATATATATATATATATATATATATATAAACACACACACACACACACACACACACACACACACACACACACACACACACACACATGTATAATGTATGTACACAGTAAAGGTAAATAGATATAAATAGCTATAAAGACAGGCACGAGGGACAAAATATGACATCACGAAAATTGACCAAATATATTAAGCATTTTCTTCCGTCTAGCCATTGAGAGAGAGAGAGAGAGAGAGAGAGAGAGAATTTGTGGGAAGAATAAAGAGAGGATGATGAGCGAGATGGAGAACATAAGAAAGTGAGTGAGTGAAAGAGAACAGAGGATGACATCACGAATATAAAGACCCAGAGATGTGCAGCATTCTCTGCCCTTCAGCCATTACAACACAGCATTCCCCTCGCTGACGTCACCTCCCTTCCCCTCACTCCCCTCTTCCTTCCATTCCTCATGCATACCCATTCAGTTCCATCCTTCCCATTTTCTCTCGGTCCTTCCCTGCCTTTTCCTCTTGCTCGTCCTTTCCTCACCCACTTTGTTTTTATTTAAGATCTGAAATGTAATTAGTTTCCCCCCATCAGATAACCCGTGATAATATGGGTCAGTGGGCCTTCTATTTTCAGTTCTTCCTTTGTAATACTTTGCACTCCTCCATGTTTACTCTTTCCTCTTCTTTCTCTTTCCATTCCTTCCCGTCCTTCTCCCATATCCTTTCCTCTCCTGCCCTCGTCATCTTTATCCTTCCCTTCCTTCCTCTCCCTTCACGCTTCTCTTTTATGTCTTCCACTTTCTTCTTTCCTCCCTTCACGCTCCCCTCTCTTCTCTTTCCTTCATGTCTTATCTCCACTCCTTTCCCCGGTATCATATCCTTCCCTTCATCCATCTCACTTCCCCTTCCCACCCCTCAGTCATTTACGACACTCCCCTCTCCCCTTCCCTCTCTGTCTCATTCCCTTTTATGGCATGCCCTTTTTTTCCATCACTCCCCCGTCTTTCATGCTTATCGTTTTAGCATCTTACCCATTTATATGCCATTCCACTTGCATTTAGGGATATTTTCTGTCTTTGTAGTTGTTATGCCCCTGCCCCTGTGGTGTGCTTTCTCCGGCTGTTTCCGTCCTGTGATTGGACTTTCGCTTCTCCCGCTTCTCGCACCGAATCTTCTTTACCTCCTCTCTCTGACATTCCTCTCCCTTCTTCCCCTCCCCACTTCTCTCCTTTCCTCTTCTCCCGTCCCCTGTTCTCCCGTCCCCCCCCTTCTCTCTTCCCTCTTCTCCCCTCCCCTCTTCTCCCCTTTTCTCTTCTCCCCTCCCATAGCAAGTGGAAAGTTATCAGTCCCATCATAACGAGGTATAATTCTAAACTACGTAAATCATCTGGAGGTAGCAGAAAAATGGAAGTTACTTTTAATTTCTTCTAGATGCATAAACATTGCCTAGAGGTTTGCAGATATAATTTAGAAAAAAAAGTGGAATAGTCGCTAGAAAAGCGTAATTGGAGATTCTTTTTGTAAATACAGCCGATGGTTTTTAATTGTAAGGTTAAACCAGGATTTCGAAGGCTTGCATGATATGTAAATGACCTTTTGGCTCATTTCACTGGCTGTGCTGTTTGATAGTTTACCTACTTTTGTGCTTTCTCTTTTTGTGTTATTATATCATCCCGCATCCCATCTTACAGTTAAGATTGAAGTTGAAATGATGATGGCTGTGATGTTTCTCCCGGCTCGAGACTACCTCTTTATGAGAGGAATTGCCTCAGTTATAATCAGTATTTGTTAGCTAACCTTATCGGCCAGGGATCCAACCCGACACTTGCCGACTAACTCCTTCAGTCATCAGCCACAGCGCCACCACTGCTGCTTAGATAGATGAGTCCTTTGACCCTACTTCATAACCGCAACACTTCAGGAAGCATTGTACAGTATACGTGAAGGTGACTATCTCCAGGACACGGCAGTACATGCCTTAAAATGATGATGATGATGATGATGATGATGATGATGATGATGATATTTGGCAGGGAGACAGGAAATTAGTCCACAAATGTTAGCCAAGTGAACGCCCTATGTAGCGCATTATCGTCAGGTGCACACTTTTCCCGGCGCCTCTTTTTTTTATCGATTTATTTTGCCTATGGTACGTTAATAATTTCTGTTGGTGTATGCAGACTGTGTAAATAATTTAGAATGTATAAATAATGCAAAGAAATATTCAAGCGAGGTATGGAGTCTTAACAACCTAAAAAAAGAATAGTACCACATTGTATGAAATGTAAGTAACAGAAGAGAATATTAATTTGTATTACAGCATGCAATGAAATTTGCTGTATCTAAGGCATATAACTTCAAAAGTAAATTATTAATATCGTAGAAAGATGTATAAATAACGTACGGTAAAGTTACTAATGTATAGTGTGTGATATAAGTAACAAAAAAGATTGTCGATCTTTATAATGGAAATAAACCGGTAAAGAAAAGTGTTTGAAATCTTTGTGAGCCTTGTAGAATGCGTTCCAAGGAGGCAGAACGTAAGGGATATCCGATCTGGCCCCACCACAGCGAAAGTGAGAGGTTTGTGTGTGTGTGTGTGTGTGTGTGTGTGTGTGTGTGTGTGTGTGTGTGTGTGTGTGTGTGTGTGTGTGTGTGTGTGTGCGCGTGCGCGCGCGTGCGTGCGCGCGCGCGCAAGGAATGTTGGCCTGTAGAAAAAAATTAGAATTATAAACTAGTTGCAGAAAAAAATACCCTTGACCCATGTAATCTGTGGACGTATTTATCACCTGCTGTGCAAGACACCAAATACGTAAGAGGAACGAGAACCTTTATTTTCCTTCTTATTCTTGTCGGAGAAAATATCGAAGTAAACCATCACGCATATACTACTAATCCTACAGCATTGATTTTTACAGGGTATACTCCCATGGCCCATCCCCATCCCTCTATCCAGCTCATCCCACCCATTTTCTTTTTTTAATCCCAACACCCATTTCTGTACTTGCACTCCCAGTCTTTCGTTATAGGAGGATATCTCGAAATATACTTTTACAGGACTCAGACTACTTATCAAAGGGTATTCTTTCCTGCCCCAGCCTCACCATTCACCAAAATTTTACCTTAATTCACCCATTCCTTTTTTCTCATCACCTTTTCCTAAGCAATTTATTTTATTATTGCACCTGGTTGACCCATTCTGTGCTGTAAAAATCCTTCCAGTATCGCCATACTCTTCATAAATAACACATAAGAAGATATTAACCAGCCATATCCAAATATTAAATCGCTAAGGAAGAGGCGTTAGGGAACCTTCTTAGCCAATGAGAATACGGACCGTGGTAGCTCCTGTTGATTATATTCAGCTTTATAATGATATTTTGTGGAGAAGGTTTAGAAACAGTCCCCATTAAACCCTTCAGAGCCCGTTTTCTCTAGTTCAAGTCTGATACAGATTTTCTTTTTATTTTATTTTTTTTAAGGAACAGATGACACCTGTAATTTAGTGTAAGGATTTTTGTTGTTGTTGTTGTTGTTGTTTTCCTTTTGTTCGTCTGTAAAAAAGAATGAAATATAAAATCGTTAGGAGACAGGAAGAGTAGAATAAAAAAAAGAGTCACAGGATTCAAGGGACTAAATCAATCACGGCCTTTACCTGTCAGAAAATAAATTAACCCCTTCATTCCGACGATTTTTATTATTTATTCTTGCTCCGGACGATTTTATTCACTTCAGGAGAGACTTTTTCGAACTGGAGGGGTTAGATACAGCCTTCAATACACCCCTTTACTCGGACGATTTTTTTCTTATTTACATCTAGACACGCTTCTCGAACTGGAGGGGTTTGATACAGACCTCAGTACAACCTTTCATTACTCTTAGCCTCTCTTAAGCTGAATAAATCGTCTGGAGATAGCAAGAACAAAATATAAGAATTGTCAGCAGTAAGTAGGGATTGACTGTTGCAGAACGATGTTTTTTTTTTTTCTCTGCCTTCAGACGATTTTATTCAGCGGGCGGGAGGGTTTCATAGATTTGTGAACACACACACACACACACACACACACACACACACACACACACACACACACACACCTGTATAATGTCATAAAACACATTCAAACACATACATGGATGTGATTAAACATTCTTAAAAATTGCGCACACAAAACACGTACACAAAGAAATTCGCACATAAGCACGACCGTATTGTATCTCTTTATGCTCAAGGACACACACACACACACACACACACACACACACACACACACACACACACACACACACACACACACACACACACACACACACACACACACACACACACACACACAAGCGTAATAGCAAACACAGAACCCATCCTCCTCCCCTTTCCTCCCTCTTCTTTCTTCCTCTTCTATTCTTTCTTTCTCCCCTCCCTTTCAGTCCCCTTTCTCCCTCCCTTCTTAACTCTATCACTCTTCTGTTCCTTCCCTCTCTCCCTCTCTCTCTCTCAACATAATGGAGTCCTTACATGCCACAATTGTTACACACACACACACACACACACACACACACACACACACACACACACACACACGGGATGACAACACAATAGTTTACATATAAGGACACTCCTACTTGCACACACTCACACGAACGCACACAGACGTACACACACACACACCGTTTCTCACGCACCAGTTCGGACACAAAGATATTTACACACACACACACACACACACACACACACACACACACACACACACACACACACACACACACACACACACACACACACACACACACACACACACGGAGCAAGAAAGTGTTATAAGGTGTAAATGTGGTACTGATCTCTCTCTCTCTCTCTCTCTCTCTCTCACACACACACACACACACACACACACACACACACACACACACGGAGCAAGAAAGTGTTATAAGGTGTAAATGTGGTACTGATGCGCTCTCTCTCTCTCTCTCTCTCTCTCTCTCTCTCTCTCTCTCTCCCTCTCTCTCCTTCGTCTCTTCCCAGTCTTTTTCCCATTTTGTCTTTCTCTCTTTCTCCTCATTTTACCTCTCTGACTCCCCCCCCATCTCTCTCTCTTCCATTACCCATATTCCCCTTCCTTTCTCACTCTCTCCCTCCCCTCTCTCTCCCATCTCCCTCTCTTCCTCCCCTCGTTCTCTTCACATCCCCTTTTCTCTCCCCCTCTCATTCACCAGTCCTCCACATTCTCTCTCTCTCTCTCTCTCTCTCTAACTCACACACACACACACACACACACACACACACACACACACACACACACACACACACACACACACACACACACACACACACACACACACACACACACACACACTGGCAGTGACCGCTTTTCGTTTTTACTTTCACCGGGCAGCCTCAATGAACTGCTCACTCCCTCACCCCTCACTCCCTCACCCCTCTCCCTTCCCTCCCTCACCCCTCACCTCCCTCCCTCATCCCTCTCCCTTCCCTCCCTCACCACTCTCTGCCTCACCCCTCACCACTCCCTCCCTCTCCCCTCCTCCTTTCCTCACCCCTCCTCCTTTTCTCACCCCTTCCCCTTCCCTCACCCCTCACTCTTTCCCTCCCTTCCTTTCTCCCTCACCCCTTCATTTTTCTCCTCTTTCTTTCTCCTCCCTCATTCCTTACTTCCTCACTCTTCCTTCATCTCTTACCCTCCACTCACCCCTGACACTTCCCTCACCCTCCACTCACCCCTGACACTTCCCTCACCCTCCCTCACCCACCTCTTTCCCCTCACCCTTCCTTCGTCTCCCTGTCTCCCTCAAATCGCACTCTTTCTCATCATTCTCTCTCCTCCCTTTTTCTTTCACTCCTCCAGCGGTTTCCGCCTCTTTCTTCTTTCTCTTCTTTTCCTCCTTCCTCCACTCTCCCTCCCCCACTGCTCTCCTACCCCCTCCATTCTCCCTACCCCTTCCCTCGCCTCTCTTTCTCTCTTTCTCCCCCGCTTCTTACCCCACCCCACCTCACCACAGACTCCTCCATGCCACCCCCCCCTCTCTCTCTCTCTCTCTCTCTCTCTCTCTCTCTCTCGTATTCTGTCCACCACCTCCTCACTCTCATCATCATCAAGTTAGTGTTTGTGGTAGCAGATAGTAGTTCCCTAATCTTTTCTTTCATCTTTGTCTTTTTTTTTTTTCATCGCGTCTCCTGGGAATTGCTCTAGTTTTCGTAGCCTTCATGTTTAACCTCAACACTACGATCTATTTTTTTCTCTTTATATTTTACATTGCACAAGGGAGACTTCAGTACATAGGTCTGTCCTGGAAAGAAATAGTGAAAGTGGTAATGAGCAGAAGAAGAAGGGGGAGGAGGAGAGAAGGAAGGAAAGGAGGAATGAAGAGTAGGAAAAAGGAAAGAAAGGAGGAATGAAGAGTAGGAAGAAGGCAAGAATGAAAAGAGGGAAGAAGAGACACGATCCAAGGAAAAATGAGGAGAAGTGATACAGAGACGTGGAAGGGAGGAAGATTGGAAGAAAGTAAAAGAGGAAGAGAGGAAGGAAGGCTGGGAAGACAGATGTAGGAAATGGAGAACCGGTTGAGGAAAGCAAAGAAAGAATAAAAAAAATAACTGAATAAAGGAAAAAGAAGGCATGAAAGAAATACAGCGATCACCCAGCCACAGCAGCTCTAACAACCACCACAGCTGCTAGAAAATCTACCACAACCATCACCACAACAACCACCAATCACCATAACAACCACAGACACCACAACCAGAGTCACGGTCACCATGACAACCACAGCCACCAATACCACCACCATCATACGACCTTGGTTTCTGTGGCACTAGGACATGTATGCAACCAATTTCGCAATGCTACTCCGAGCCCCAACCTTCAGCCGTTATCCCAGGCAACAACAACAGCAGCAACAGAAGGCTTCATGTCACATCCATTCACTAGCCTGCCCTAACCATGACCTCCCTTACTAGTACTCTTATTCTCAGCTAATCTCTCAACCAACCACTTGTACAACCAGAACGTCTTATAGCTAGTCTTCAACCATTTCTACTTCCTCCTTGTTTTTTTTTCCTTTTCGTTTCTTTCTTTCCATCCTTCCACCCCTACCTCATCTTTCTTCTTCACTTCCTTCCTTCCTAACACTTTCCTCTGTCTTCTTCTTCCATCTGTCTTTCCCTCATTCCTTCCACCCCCTTTTTTCTTCGTCCTCTCCTAATATTTTTTCTTCCATCAGTCCCTCTACCCATCTTTCCTTCCTCTTTTCATTGCTTCTTCTCTTTCTTCCACCCACTTTCCTCCATCCTTCTCCATTTTCTTTTCATCAGCTTTTATCCTTCTTCCTTTCATCCTTTTCCCCGCTTCTTCCTCCTCTCACCTTTTTTCTCCATCTTCCACCCCTGTCTCCCACATGTTCACTTCTTCCTTCCTTCCTTCCATCCTTCGTTCTCTGACTAGTGCCCCCATCTGCAGAACCTAAAATTTGGCAGATCGATTCCGGCTGAGGCAGAGTACAGTTAGTTAAACCTCGCTAACCCCATAAATACGATGACGCATTTGTTGAACTTACTATTCCCCATGACTTCCCAACGGCACACGATTTTAGGCAGCTGAGGAGAGACGCTGGTAATGATTTTAGGTATACTTTACGTAAATTACTTCGATAACATGGCGTCTTGTATTTTATCCTTGCATCCGTCAGACACTTTTGTCAGAGATCAATAATCATAACAGTTCCGAATTAGACAGCCTTGGTATGTCCTCAGTATAAACGGTTCGACATTACTGCCCAAGCAATGGCATGTGAGTGTGTGTCACAACCATCCTACAGCATCCTCACAGCCCCATACCCCTAGCCTTCCCCACATCCACACCCCCACCTTCTCCCCACATTCCCACCTTCTCCCCACACCCCCACCCCTCTCCCAGCCTGCCCCCGTGGCCAGTCCGCTATCTGACTTAGGTTGTTGTGGCATCGTGTTTGCTCATCAGGCCAGTGGTTGGGATGCCCTGGATGAGCTTGGGAAAAATGGGTCATATGTTGCATCCTTGCCTGCCTGCCTGCCTGCCTGCCTCCATATGTCTCTGTGCAAGTTTATGTGCGTCCTTTTCTCCATCTTTACCAAGCCTGTCTGTCTACCTGTCTCTTTGTCTGTCTTCCTTCTGTCTGCCCATCTGCCTGTCTGTTTCCCTGTCTGTCCTTCTGATACCCTGTTTATCTGACGGCTTCCCAGGCACCTTTCCTCCATCCCTGTATACATTCCTCCCTTCTATATCTTCTGCGATCCCCCCTCCCCGACAACTTTCTGCCTACGTGTACCTCCCTCCCTTCTCATCATTCCTCCCTCCCTCCCTCCCTTCTCACCATTCCTCCCTCTCTCCCTGCCTCCCTGCCTGCCTGCCTGCCTGCGTGGCGCCTTCTGCAGGAATAATGTTGGGGTCAGCTGTGGGATTTATGTTAATTGATGGCGCGGCCTTGTCCTCTTTTGCCATTGTTAGTAGTCTACTGCTGAGAGAGAGAGAGAGAGAGAGAGAGAGAGAGAGAGAGAGTCAGCAAACAGAGCACCAAAATAATATCACGAACTATCATTCAGCTTAACGGCATCTTGGCGTCTTGTTCATTCAAACGTCACTTTTTTATTTAAGTTCACTTCCTGTTTATTGTTTCTTGTTGCTTGGTCCACACCCTGTTCTTTGACTTTTGTTGTTTTGTTCACGGTTGCTTCCTTTCTGCTGTTTATATCACTTCCTGTTCTTTGCGGTTTGTTGTTTGATGTACTTCCTGTTCGAGACCAGCTTGTTCTTTTCATTTTTTTTTCCCATGTTTTTTTTTCTAGAACCATCTTTAATTTTGGTTCTCTTCCTGTCCTATCCATCTCGGGCTATCTGATATTATGTTGCTTTTTGGACTTTCTGATATTATTGTATTTTCTGTCGTTTATTTTACTTTCTGTTACTTACTGAAATGAATGTTGTGGGCCTAGTATCTTTTTCTGTTAGCATTTTTTTTTTTTTTCTTAGGGAACGGGTCAGATATTAACCCACCCCTTCTGGCCGTTTACTTCCTCCCTCCAACCTTTCCCTCTCCACTCATCTTCCCTTCTCGTTTATTATTTTCCCTTCTGTGTACTCTCTCTCTCTCTCTCTCTCTCTCTCTCTCTCTCTCTCTCTCCTACTTTTCTTCACCCCTTTCATTTCTCCTTGTTTTCTTCCCCAGCCCTTCTCACTTTCTCAGCCCTAATCCCATTCCTGTCTCCTCCTGTCTTTCCCATCTCCCTTTTCATTACCTTCCCTCCTTTTCCATCCTACCCATATCCCTCTCCACTTATGTCCTCCATACCCTCTTCACAGCATCATCCCTCTTTCTCCCCCTCGGTAACCCTTCCTGCCCCCATCTCCTTTCCGCTCCCCTCCCTCCGCTTCTCCCTGACCCTGTGATGACCCAGCCTCATTCCACTCTCTCTCATATTCACAACCTTATCTCACTTTACGCTCCACCATGTCTTATGTAACTTGTTTCATATATACGAGTGTATATATATATAATATATGTAAAATGAATTTAATAAGTAACTAATTGTGCTAGATAGACAGTACTATATATGTCTGAAAACTAATCACTTCGCTCGTTCCATAATTTTTTTTCTCTGTATTTGTACATACTATTAAAGGTTTGCGTTTTACAATTTTTGCGTTTGTTTTTTGCTTGTCTAGTCTCATTTTTTTTTTTTTTCATTTCCTGGTCTCATTTGTTAGCCTTTTTTTCCTTGATGGGTCTGCATAACCTTGCTTCTTTGGTGTGCGAGTGTTCGTCTTGTTTTTTCCTACTTTCCTTTTGTCCACTTCTATATTTCTCGGTTGAATATGGTTTTCGGTATTTTTCCTCATCCTTTGCTTCCTTTTTATGATCGGATAAACCAGTCCTCCTCCTCCTCCGTGAGTGGGTTCAGATCAAAAGGGTGTAATTCTGGCAACTCGTGAACTAACGACATAAACTAGCACTGGCACTTTGTAAATCTCTCTCTCTCTCTCTCTCTCTCTCTCTCTCTCTCTCTCTCTCTCTCTCTCTATCTCTCTCTTGCACTCCTCTGCTTCCACTCCTCATTCCCCCACTCCCCAATTTTCCATTTCATCTCTCCCCCAACTTTAAAGCACGCCTCCCCCCAACCTCTTATGTCTCAGCTCTCCCACTCCCCAACATTTTTTAGTCCTCTCCACTCCCCACCTCCATGTATTACCCACCCTCTCCCCAACCCCAATATCGGAGTTCTGCAGTCCCCAATCTTTTTTTTTTTTTTTTTAACTACTTTTTTTTTTTTAACCCCCCACTCCCCACCCTCCACTCCCCATGTAAACTCCTCTGTGGCCCATTCCCCAACTTCGTGTATGTCAACCCTCCAGCCCCCAGTCCTACTCCCTTGTTCCCCACTCCCCAACTCAACTCCCCAACCCCGTACTCTAAAATTCCCCACTCCCCACCTCCACTCCCCAACTCCGTACTCCCCAATTTCCCAGCTCACTCTCCAGTAAGGTCAACACTCACTGTTTTGCCTGGCGGAATGTGGGTCGCCTCGGGGACCAACGCGGCCACCTAAGGAAAAAAAAAGGAAAATAAAACGAAAAAAAAAATAAGGAAAAAATAATAATCTGTCTAAACAACTCAGGAATCTTCTTCAGGGATACCGTCGAGGAAACAATTTTAGTACTGATCGGAACCAGGAAGTTGTAGGTGGGTATTGAAGGAGTGCACTGTCATCATCATCATCATCGTCATCATCATCATCATCGTCGTCGTCGTCCTCGTCCTCGTCCACATCATCGTCATCATCATCGTCGTCGTCGTCGTCTTGAACCTTTTCCCCACCTAAAAAGGAGGAATCCTATACCTTATCCCATACCCTTTTTACTCTAACTTGGCCAAAATTGCCTTCTCTCCGGCTTGAATGCTGAGTTGAGTAGATTAAGACCGCCATATGATGCTTAGTCACGAAGAAGTGTTATGGAAAGGAAATAAAGCCACAGTATTATCCTCTCCTGCCACTCGGTGACGTGAATTAAGTTACAAAAGGAAGAAAATCTGGGTCAGTTTAAGATGAAAGAATTATAGTAACTTTTCTTCTGTGTTCTCAGTTCCTGACATAACTACATATTCCCGTCGCTGAGGATATGTAGATAGATTTGAAAAATGCAGGTAGATAAATGGACAGATAGATAGGTACATTGATAGATATATGTGACTGTGTATAGCACTGTATCCACCGAACTGCACTTCTTGAGCAGTATTATTTACACTTCATATGTAGCGTAGTAGTAGTAGTAGTTGTTGTTGTAGTTTTAGTAATAGTGACAGTAGTAGTAGTAGTAGTAGCATAGTAGTAATAGCGGTAGTCGTAGTAATAGCAGCACCGGTACATAATTAAAGTGTAGCATAGTGTAGTCAGTGTTTTACTCGTACTTTCTCTGTAAATCATCTAATGCTGTTCCCTGTAAAAGAAATATTCGGTCTTTATATTTGATTTACATTTCATCTCGCCCACATTCCTTGCCTTCCGTGCCAAGTGGCGTCCATCTCCTCCTCGCCTTATCTAAATATTTGCCCCTTCACTGATATGGTGGGTCACGCCGCCTCCTCAAGTCAGTCCTGGGTAGTTTTGGACCAGTTTTGATAAGCAGTCCATCCGTACCCCATATCTAAATGGGAAAGAGGTCACGATGATGATGATGATGATGATTCTCTCTCTCTCTCTCTCTCTCTCTCTCTCTCTCTCTCTCTCTCTCTCTCTCTCTCTCTCTCTCTCTCAATCGTCTGTAGTTAGTTAAAAAGAGCTAGAATAAGTCGACATCGTAGTTAAATGGTCAATATTTACATCAATCCGAGGGGGCGTCTTTCATTTTTCATTCTTGTTGGTGCCAGACGATTTTATTCAGCTTACGACCCACCTGGTATTGATGGGATTTATGAAGGCTCTTTGTAACCCCTCCAGTTCTGTCCTAAATAAAATCGCCTGGAGATAACAAGAATAAAACAGAGGACACACCATCGTAGTGAAAAGGTTAATCGTGGGTGTCCGTACGTGGGAATTCTTTTAGGTTTTATGACTCTTATTTCTGTTAATTTTAGAAAGGATGGATTTCATATTGCCATTACATTAACAATTTTATGGGTCAGTAATTCAGTGGATAGCCAAAAATAGTTGTTTTTATCTTCTTCGCAAAACGTCAGGTATATGCGAGAGTTGCCTGCATGCTGTCTTATTTTAACGCATTCAGTACCATGTTTTTATTATTATTATTATTTTATTCTATCTATCTATCTATCTATCTATTGCCAGACGCCTCAATCCCGTTTGGGGTGGCCACAAACAAATCGCCTCCAAGTCGCCCTGTCCCCCGCCATTTCACTGCCCTGCTCCCAACTCACACACCCCTCTCTCATATACCTCTCCACCCCATCCCTCCATCTCATCCTCGGCCTCCCCCTCCCTCTTCCACCCTCCTCCTCACTCACATACACTCTCTTCGTCAGTCTTTCACCCTCCATCCTCTCCACATGGCCAAACCACCTCAGTGTGTTCCTCCTAACGCTTCCTATCACATCCACATCCACACCACAACGCTCCTTTATATCCTCATTCGTCAGCCTGTCTCTCCACGTGACTCCACAAGCTCCTCTTAAGTAACTCATTTCCACTGCTCTCACTCTTGACTTGTGTCCTTCCAACAATGTCCAAGCTTCACTTCCGTACGTTAGAGTTGGTATCACAATACTGTCATGTAGTAACTTTTTCACTTCCATGCTCACTTCCCTGTTTCTTATCACTGCTTTCAAAGAACCAGCAACCTTTCTTCCCTGCTGTACCCTTTCAAGCACTTCACCCTCCAAACCTCCATCCTTACTCATCACACTACCCAAGTACTTAAACGTACTCACATTTTCCAATTCCTCACCATCCAACCTCGCTGTACATTCACTAACTTCACCTCTCTCAAAGACCATCACTTTACTCTTCCCTACATTCACCTTTAGATTCCGTTTCTTACACACTCTCTCAAACTCATCCACCAAGCCCTGCAGCTCCCCTTCGTCTTCACTCAACAACACAGTATCATCTGCAAACAACAGTACAGGGAGTTTCCAAACACTCTCCTCTCTCACCAGGGCCACTCCAACATCCACTACCCTACCTTGTACCTCTTTTATTACCCCATCCATGTACAGATTGAACAACCATGGAGACATGACACATCCCTGTTTCAAACCAACTTTCAAAGAGAAAAATTCACTTAGTTCACCATCCACACGCACTGCAGCCTTCGCACCATCGTACATACTCTTCACAGCATTCAACAACTTCCCATCTACTCCATATATTCTTAACACTTTCCACAATCCTTGTCTATCCACCCTGTCATATGCTTTCTCCAAGTCCATGAAAGCTGCATACAATTTCTTTCCCTTCTCTAGAAACTTTTCCACTAAAGATCTAAGAATGAATATCTGATCGACACAACCTCTTCCCTTCCTAAAGCCTCCCTGTTCTTCTCCAACTAATTTCTCTGTTCTTTCTCTAACTCTGTCTATAAGTATCCTACCATACACTTTTCCTATTATACTAAGAAGACAAATGCCCCTATGATTACCACACACTTCTTTTTCCCCTTTTCCTTTGTACAAGGGAATAATTATACCTGATTTCCAATCCTCCGGGACTCTACCTTCCTCCCAGGCCAATCTGGACATCTTCCACATCCATTCTACTACTATCTCTCCCCCATGCTTCAGCATTTCACCACACACTCCATCAATTCCTGGGGCTTTCCCCGATTTAACTTTCTTCATTGCTTCCACAACTTCTATCCTACTGATTTCTTCCTGTCTTCTCACCTCCCTCCTTCTCCCAGCCATTCCCCAGCCACTTATACTCGCATTACTTCCATCCTCTACGTTCAACAATTCCTTAAAGTGTTCTCTCCATCTGCTCACTTTTTCTCCCTTCTCCACTATTTTATTATTATTATTATTATTATTATTATTACTATTATTATTATTATTGTTGTTGTTGTGGGCACCTCCAAATGATTTTACTTAGTTTAGGATAGAGTTTATGATGAAGGCTGTGTCGGACCCTACAGTTGTAAAAATCTCACTTGAACCTAGTGCAGTATAATCGTCTGGGTGTTGCAGGAACGAAAAGAAGTACGTCATCAGAGCGAAGTGATTTACCTTTTCAATACGATGAGGCCTTATTTATTGTATTTTTCCTACCTCAAGACGATTTTATTTAGCTTAGGTTTTTCGTAATGAGGTAGCAGCATTCCCCATCAACTCCTCCTGTACGGGGAAGTGTTTCGTTTTTATTCCGAATGCTCTCAGACTATTTTATACACTTAGAGAAGTTGATTTGTTGTGATGGGGTGAAGTATGAACCAGATATTGTGCTCTCTTCTGTGCCATTGTGATCTCTTTTATTCTCTTCTAGTTAAGCTTTTCCATTGTGTTCAGTGCTCTTGTGTTCTGTTCTGTTGTAGTTATTCCATTTTGCTCAGTTCTTTCTTTTCTGCTCTTCAGTTTTGTTTATTTTCATCTTTTGTTATATTCCACTCCCCCTTTTTTCCTGTTCTACTTTATTCACTACTGTTTTGCATCACTTTCTTCTGTTTGAACCTTGATACTTTTATATAATTTATCCCTCCCCTTCCCTCCCCAACTCCCTCCTTCCCCCTACTGCCTTCTCCCTCTCCATCCACCTCACTGACCCTCCCCCCTTCCACCCACACTTTTTTTTTTTTTTTCCCCTTCTCTGCCTTTATGGTTCTCTAGTCGTGCCTTCACATCACTTTACATGTCTGCCTGCTAACCTACTTGCCTATCTGCCTGTTTACCTGCCTGCCTGCTTACCTACCTAACCCATCGGCATACTTAAATTTCTGCTTCATTGCCTTTCTGTGCACTGCCTACTTATCGACCTAAATACATTTTTATTTTATACGTCTGACGCTGGGAATAGACTTCATAGTTCGTTTCCTGAGGAAAAGCAGTTCCCGTGCGTGCCACACACCTTCATATGTCACCTCTTGAGTGTTAATTTCTACCCTCCTTGTTTACATACTAGAGCTGGTTTATCAGTATTAGTGGGGGTGTTTTTAGGACACGTCGGTGCGTCTTTGGAAGATCAGTTAAGATAGGTTTAAAAAAATTCAAAGTTTTTTTTTTTCTCTCCAGCGTAAGATCGAACTCGCGTCTTACGAACAACATACTATTTCGCCAAACATCTTTCCACATGCTCACCCTCCTACCCCTTTTTGTCCTGCTTACCTACTTGCCTTCTTACCTAGCGCTCCACTTTCTTCCTTCCCTCCTTGCATGCCTACTTCCCTCCCTTACCCATTTCTTTCTTTCCTTCCTTTCTACCTCCTTTCGTTCCCTGCCTACCCACGTAGTGTCTGTCCTTTCATACCTATCTACCTGCTTTCCCTCCTGCCTTCCCACTAATATACGTACCTCCCTTCGTTCCCTTCATACCTCATCACACTTCTGCCTATCTCTCTGCCTACTTACTTTCCTACCAACGTGCATACCTACGTTTGTTCCTCTTTACTGTCTACTTCGCTTCCTTCCTACCTACCTACCCATCTTCCTACCTACCTGCCTACCCACCTGCTTACCTACCTACCTACTGCCTACCTGACCTGACCAGTAGCGTGCCGTCCTGCCCTCTATGGCGTGGCGTCATTACCGGAGGTGACCTTGCCCGCCCTAACACGTCCCACAGGTAGGCGCTCACCAAGGATCTCTCTACACAGTTTTTTTCACCTGCCCTTTGCCGCCCCATATATGTTTACAGGAAGGAACAGGTGTACATTAACTCCTTTAAGACGTCATTTATTATTTATTTACTTATTCATTTATTTATTTTTGTCGGAGGAGAGTATGCACCAACGCACCATGGTTCGATTCCCAAAACTGACCGGAAATGTTTGTGATGTAAAACGTCGCCAGGGACATTGGATGGTGTACTTCGGCTTAAATGGTTTGGCCTGCGGTAGCCTTAACCTCAGGCCCTCCTACGCCTAAGGTGCTTCGGGGCCGCATTATCCCACCTTACCCTAGTACACGACCCGCTACAGTAATTCACATCCTGGTGCCTAGTTGTGAGAGAGAGAGAGAGAGAGAGAGAGAGAGAGAGAGAAGGGATAGATTTCTACTGGTCGACTGCATGAATTTCGTTAAGGCAAGCACTTAGTTTTTCCCAAGTTCCGATCTGCCCCTAGAACACGACCCGCAACATTTGAATTCACGTCCAGGTCTCCATACTGCTGAGTACACAGAGGCAACGGGAAACAGACAATGTCCGCCAGTCTGATCGGCCAGAGAATCGAACTCGGGGACATTAATCTTCGGCCGCAATGTCCTACCCAATGCACTACCTGGCCGTTCTAGCGCTTCAGTAATTCGGAGGCTTAACTGACAAAGAATGGACGCAACTATACTCAGTTAACTTTAAGCAGGCTGTTCACTTTAGTCAGACGTAAAATGTAATATGTCCATCGTAAATGCTGAGGTAAAAGAAGATCAGCATTAGAATATGATGCCATTCACAAAGAAGTGCAATGGAAAAGATGTAGAGCCGTAGGAATGTCCTGTTCTGCGTGTACAGTAGACTACATGAAATAATCTCCAAGAGGATGAATATCTCCGGCAGGTTAAATTGAATGAAATATGGAATGTTGTGAAGTTCGCCACCAAGTTGAAATGACGGAGGGGGACAGAGGAAAGCTTAAATGATGAGGAAGTGAATTTCAGGAGAAGAAACAAGTGTCGAAACCCAACGTGCTCAGGCAGTCGTCTTGTGGGTGTCGGCTCGGGTGCATATGCATTTTGCGACGTAGTTGGTGACGAGATTTTTTTTTCTTTCGGAGTCCTTTTGTTGATGCTTGTCTCTGGTTTATTTTGGTTTGTGTGTGTGTGTGTGTGTGTGTGTGTGTGTGTGTGTGTGTGTGTGTGTGTGTGTGTGGAGGGGATGAGAGAGGGAGGTGCCGTGCTTGACAAAGAGACAGGGGATTGAGTTTTATGTATTTGTGTGCGGCGTCTATGTGTTTGTGCTCGAGTGAGAAGTGGCTGTGTATATTTTCCTAACCAATTACTTGTGTGTGTTTTTACAGAATTAATCCCTAAAATGTAGTGATGCCTCATTATTATTTTAGTCTTGTTCTTATCACACTACTTCTTTCGTCTGAGGAAATCCCCCTCGTAGGCAAAAGGTTAATGAAGGCTGTGTCTAACCCTTCTAGTAATAATGTTCTCCTGAGCTGACAAAATTCTTCTAAACGTAGCATGAATATAATAAAGATGACATTTTTGGATAAGAAAAGTCAACAGGCTCGTCGTCCGAAGTCTTTTATTGTTTTATTGTACATTTATTTAAGTTTATGAACATTTTTAGCCATATGGAGAGACCGGAGAATGTGAGGTTGACAAGGAGAGTGGATGTGAGTGAGGAGGTGGAGGGGGAGAGGGGAAGCAGGAGAGTGAGGATGATACGGAGGGGATGGGGTGGCGAGGTATATCAGTGAGAGAGAGAGAGAGAGAGAGAGAGAGAGAGAGAGAGAGAGAGAGAGATAGTTGTACTGGCGCCAAAACAGAGTCAGTGAAAGATGCCTGACCAATAGCCTTCCTTTTTTTTTTTCTTTATTAACCATTAACTTTTTTGTAACTTGTGGAGGCTGCATGACTCATTGCTGGGTAAAATGATTGTGTATATTACCTTGTGACTCAGATGAACGGTTGCTTGATTGTGAGTCAGATGAACGATTGCTTGTTTGTGTGTCAGATGAACGATTGCTTGATTGTGAGTCAGATGAACGATTGCTTGATTGCGAGTCAGATGAACGATTGGTTGATTGTGAGTCAGAAGAAATATTGCTTGATTTTCTGATTGCCTCAATAATACACTCGCTATTAGGACTTGTCTCAGCCAGGTGAAATCAAGAAATTTTTACATCCGTGTTACAGGCGTGCAACGTGTTCGAGCGAGCAAGATTGTATTTATGGGCTCTTTCGGCTACGTTTGGCTCTTTTGAAAAATTACTGGTATCACTGGAAGATTTTTCATGGTAAAAAAAAAAAAAAAGTTACGAGTCTCCAAGATTGACCTGACAGCTGAGAGAGAGAGAGAGAGAGAGAGAGAGAGAGAGAGAGAGAGATTTAGTGCTGTTCTTGACAAGTGGAAATGCTTTCGGTGTTTGATGGCCATGTTTAGATGTTTGGAGGACAAAGTCTTGTAACATGGAAGGCAGTTTTAATGACAGCTTCAGAATGGTGTTACATGCCACGATTATTCAGTAGGAGCAAGAATTTTACTTACCAGATACCGGATGATTTTATTGTGTTCTCGTTGGTTTCGCTCGCTCGCACAATCATCTGGTGTGTGCTGGAATAGAGTACTAGAGTTGTCTCGACCGTGCAAGACGAATCATGGCGATATTATCACTCAGACTCCCAGGACTCAGCTGAATGAAATCACCTGATGTTAACCTCGATCATGAGAGGGGTGGCTGATTGCATGATGTATTAATTGGTTGGGGTTTTCCTTTATTACATGACTGCTTTATTACTTTACGACTCGATTGATTGATTAATTGGTTGATTGTATTGTTTATCCTCTCCACAGATGACGTCCTTTTTGCTTTATTCTTAACAAGGGAGACGATTTTGTGGTGTAGGGGAGACTTCTGTTGGGGTTAGATATCGCTTTAATTACCACTTTCACTAATAGATATTCTGCCAAAACTGATTATAATCATTTGGTGTTAGCAAGCACGAACTACAGAAGACACCAGCGGATTGAAGGGGTTAGCCTGTGACGGTATACTGATTGCAGGGTTATCTGATTGCCTGATGAACCCAATGTTTGATTTTCTGATTGCTTAATGGACTGATTCATTGCTTATTTAAGTGATTGCTTGCTTGATTGATTGTATCCTTCTGGTGCTTTAGTGGCCTTAAACTGTGACTGTTTTCCTCTTCATCTCTCCTTGCCTGTTTGATTGCCTGCCGCGTCACTTGCTGCATATTTTTCTGCCGTGTTTGGTGGTGTTAAACATGCCCTTCCTGCTTGGCCTCCACTTTGTCAAACTCAGAACCCCTTTAGCTTAGGGGTTACTGTGTTCGCCTTGCGGTCTGTCGAGCCCTGAGTCTGAGGTTAAAATCCGGAAGTAGTAGACATTGGACCCTCCTAAGACATGAGAAGGCTTAACTTTTACATTGTTATTACCACCAGATGATTTTCGTCTGCTTAGGATGGCCTTTCGTCTTCTAAGGGCGCGTCCACACCAAATTTGCTGGTGTGAGCGGGAGTTTTGCAACCCATGCAAGTGGCCCCAATGAACGCGGGCGGGTGCGAGCAAGAATTTCTATGGGTTACAGTGATGCAGAACTCCCGCCCGCGCCAGCAAGCATGTGATGTAGAAGCGGACTAGGGTTCAAGTACTTGCTGGTAGTATTTACTTTCATTCATATGGCAGCAAGAGTTTGCACTCTGTCGATTCGTACCAATGAACTACCCAGACTCAGCCACACACCAACATCGCCATAGCAACACAATTTTTCGCTTGCACTGCTCTCACTACAGATACCAACATCTTGATATGAACTTGACCGACATTAAAAAGGATTAATTCTGACATCACTCTCCCTCCGAGGAGAAGGTCGGACCCTGCAGTGAATGAACCTCATACGGACTGATACAGATACATATTGTCTACTTGCCTGACCTACGCCCTGCCAAACCTCTCTATACCTTCCTCACTTTATTCTTTATCTGACCTGACTTCGTTGGTAACATAATACTGATGCCTGCTTTATTTCCTGCCTTCCTAACATCACTTCTCTTTGTGCTTAAGTTTTTGCTTTCCTCACTTAACCTCACTACCTTCCTAAGTTTCTGCCTGCCATACCTAACCTCTCTACCTTCCTAAGTTTCTGCCTGCCTCATTCAACCTCGCTTCCTGCCCGCCCCCGCACCAGCTACCTGCCTGTCCCGTATATCCCCCATCAAAACATCCTGCCTACGCGACCCCCTCACCTCCCTGCCTGCCTGCCTAAATTATCCCATGACTCACTGCCTGACTCCTTACCTGCACGCCCTCACCTGCCTCAGTGGGCGGTAAGGATCACAGTGAAGCTTAAGATGCAGCTTGTCTTACTCAGCTGACCACCTACCCCACTCCCACCCTGTACCCCCACCTCCATCTCTAAAAATGGTAAGTCATAGGGGTGTTAGGAGGAGGGTAGAATAGATAAAAGATAATGGTATGGTACGATAGATGCAAAGCACGACGGTGAAACGAGAGATAGGGATAGTAGACGGTGTGAATGGGAAGACAGGTAAGAAGGACAAACAGTGAAAAAGAAAGTAATAGAAGTAGAAAGTGATATAGTAGGAGAGCTACATAACACAGACGGTGGTATAGTGGACAGTTGTATGATGATGTTATTTTGTTTTTAAGCAAATACAGTATGCGCTAGATTGTAATCGTCCACCAGGCAACTCATTGGAGGTTGAACCCACTCCAAGAGCGTCCTCCCTTCTTCTCATCAGTCTTCTATATACCCCTTCACTCCACTCCCCATTTCCTGCCAACGGAAAATCCCCTCGCCCCTCTCTCTTCTTTCTCTTCCCTCCATGTTATTCATTCTGCTCCCCAACCTTCCTCTTACACCTGCTTGCCCACCGCTGTCCCCTTCTTATTCTTTCCCCCTTTCCCTTCGTGCTTCTTTTCTTGCTCTTCTCTCTCTCTTTTTTTTTTTTTTCCTGTACCTTTTCGCCTTCTTCAACCCCACTTACTTATATCCTCCTCCTCCTCCAAGGCACTACCCTCTCCCCTCCCTCTCCTTCCCTCCCTGCCTAACACCTACCAGCCCCATTTTCCCCCACCATTATCTTCCTCCATTAATCACCCCACTCCCTCTCCCCCTCCTCCTACTTGCCCACTCTTTTCCGCCCACTTCCCTCCACATCCCTCATTTGTATCCCCCTCATCCCAGGCCAAGGAAGAAAGATTAAAAAAAAAATAAAAGTAATGTCCCACGCATACTTACCACGTCATTGTTTTGATCATATTCAGTTGAAAATTATCTGGTAGTGAAAAGGCTGTTAATGAAAGGCAACACACACACACACACACACACACACACACACACACACACACACACACACACACACACACACACACACACACACACACACACACACTCACACACACACACACACACACACACACACACACACACACACACACACACACACACACACACACACACACACACACACACACACACACACACACACACACACACACACACACACACACACACACACACACACACACACACACACACACACACACACACACACACACACACACACACACACACACACACACACACACACACACACACACACACACACACACACACACACACACACACACACACACACACAC
This sequence comes from Coenobita brevimanus, assembly GCF_032717465.1. Classification (NCBI taxonomy): domain Eukaryota; kingdom Metazoa; phylum Arthropoda; class Malacostraca; order Decapoda; family Coenobitidae; genus Coenobita; species Coenobita brevimanus. The sequence continues at coordinate 6,946,085 of NC_136971.1, read as the reverse complement.
ACACTTCCAGATTATGAGGAACATAGCGAAAAAATCGAACCATCTGAAACTCGCACAGTAGTCCGTTCACTTTACCTTGCCCTAAAATTGTCATCCCTCCATTCTGAAGGCTGAGTTGAAAGAATTTATTAACATTAGACTACGAGGCTATATACGAAATACTACAGAAAGATTTCGAACCTACAGTATTGTCTTTTTCTGCCATTGAGCTACGTGTAATAATATCCGTGAAAGATGAAAATTTGGGCCAATTTAAAGTGAATGAACTATAACAAAGACAGTGTAATAGAGATTTTCATTTTATTTCACCAGTTGTAAGATTTCTACGGGCGGAAGTGGAAAGATAATGTCTTTTTTTATTTTTTTTTTCTTACTGCAGGTGCGACAAAAGAAATGGAGACGCTGCCTTTGCTTGGGTCGTTTTTGGCTGATGATTTACAATGGTATAGTGGAATTATTTTCATCTTAAGGAACTGGGCCAGTCTCACAGGTTAAATACTCAGTCTTGTTTATATGAAATTCGATGAGGCTTAGTTACTGAAGTAGGAATGAGTCTTCTTGGTTGCTAGTCAATTCAGCACCCCAGTCTGACTACATCTGGCCATTACCCAAGCTAAAAGGACTTCGGAATTTTTGTCTGAGGGAAAACAAACCTTTTTCTCACTTACCTCCCTCATGATACCCCCCACTTACCCCCACATGATACCCCCCACTTACCCCCACTTATTCCCACATGATACCCCTCACTTACCCCCACATGATACCCCCCACTTATTCCCACATGATACCCCTCACTTACCTCCACATGATACCCCCCCACTTACCCCCACATGATACCCCCCACTTATTCCCACATGATACCCCTCACTTACCTCCACATGATACCCCCCCACTTACCCCCACATGATACCCCCCCCACTTACCCCCACATGATACCCCCCACTTACCCCCACATGATACCCCCCACTTACCCCCACATGATAACCTCCACTTACCCCCACATGATACCCCCCACTTACCCCCACATGATACCCCCCACTTACCCCCACATGATACCCCCCACTTACCCCCACATGATGCCATTC